>NW_027206103.1:600000-758933 GCF_024711535.1 Dipodomys merriami
ATGAAGTTTGTAAATCTGATCATTTCATCCTGGCTTTCTTTGATCCAGAAGTGTGGCCTGACATTGACAAGTGGATGGGAGGGTATTGTCTTACAGCAGGAGAAGATGGATCACTCTGCAGGCAGGCAGCCCAGTGAAATCTAAGCCCCATTGTCTGTCCTGGAGGAGCCATGAGAGCCCTTGAAATGCTTTCTGAGTTCTGGCCTCTCCCTGTTGCCAAGAAAGTAATGAGTGCTAATGAAATGAGCGGGCACAAAAAAAATCACAGATAATAAACCCGGTGCTGGTGAACCAAGTGCAGGTTGTGCTAAGTTTTTCATTCACACATAGCTATGAGAACATTATTTATACCATTTATTCTAAATCAGAGATTTAGAAAATTGAAAATATGAAGTAAGCAGAGCATGGCCATAATCAGCTGGGACTCAGCTAGTTTATAAACAATTTTTATTTTTTGCAATGATTATTAGATTATAAATATATTTTATTAGTTATTGTCCCCAGAAAGTATAAATGACTTGTTAGGGAAAAGTGAAGACACTGAGTATTTGTAAACTTTTAGGGCCTTGGACAAAATGGTGTACAAAAGTAATGATGTTATATGGTTAATATGGTAATATATGTTATATGGTTAAAAGTAATGATGTTATATGGTTAATATATATGGTTAATAATAGACTGAATCTGTATGATTTGAGCAATGTGAGATTGAACTGAATGTCTGGTTGACTCAATTCACACTTATCAGCAGTCTGGGAACACCATCAACACCCCCCCCCACACACACACACATTGTCATTGTTACAATGCAAGGACCATAGCTTTATGCTGGTGTTTTTTCTACTTGCTCTCTCCTTGGCTTTTAAAGAAAAATATATAAAGCTTTTAATTGGAGAGGGGAGGGGTGGACTTTTCCCTTCTTTAAACAACTGAAATACTTTTATTTTGATTTGAAATCCAAACTTAGTCATAAGAATAGACTCTTGAGTTGTGCCAAAGAAATTGATATGGAGGTGTTATGGCATGTGTTTTTAAAGAGTAAAACACTCACGTGGGGCGGAAGGTCACACTTGACTTTCCATTATTGGAGAATTGGGGAGCTGGAGAGGGATGGGAAGAAGAAGAGAGAGGAGGAAGGATGACTGAATATGAAGAGTCAGGACAACTACTGTCATTAAAGACTTAGAAAATAGGGATGAGAAGCCAGGAGCCGGAGGGCTCATGCCTGTAATCCTAGCTACTCAGGAGGCTGAGATCTGAGGATCGCAGTTCAAAACCAGCCTGGGCAGGAAAATCTGTGAGACTCTTATCTCCAATTAACCACCAGAAAACCAGATGTGACACTGTGGTTCAAGTGGGAGAGTGTTTGCCCAGGCCCAGAGTTCAAGCCCCATGACTGACAAAAAAAGAAAAAGGAAAAAGAAAATAGGCATGAGAAAGAAGTCGTTTTTGCATCAGCAGACTTGATGGTTTTTTTTTTTAATAGAGGAACCAAGAATATCCAAGTCTCTTGTAGGAGGGAGTGATATGCAATCGCCAGTGGCCACCTGTGTACTATTTCCACTACCAAGCCATTGCCTGAGAGCCCCACCATACTGTCTCTACTTGTCCTTGAAGAAGGACATCTGCACAGTACACAATTCAGGCCCTCTCCTGGCAGTCCACCCTCCCGTGGAAGTAAATGGAAAAATACCTCTTGCCTCCACAAACATGGCTTTCCCAGGCTTTCTTTGTGCATGTGTACTACAGCTATACATGGAAACACTGCATCTGTGCCCACACAGATACTGCCTTAATAAATATACTTGCAGGTACATACACACAGAGAGAAATGTGTATCCTTCACTCAACATTTATGATTTTGCTATTTGAAGCAATTGTCAGTGATGAGGAATACTGACAAGAAAGGCTAGGTCTTGAGGGCAGACTCTTCCCTTATGGGTCTCACCCCTTCATGGAAGGGGTAGTTGGGTGAGTGCTCTAGGCTCTCCCTGTGTGTTGAGATGCAACTTCCCTAGGCCCCTCCCTCCACCACTGTGGCCTTCCATTTCCAGGATAGTGATGGGGGCTTCCTGCACCTAGAGTCAAACAAAACAGATGAGGGAGAGGAGAGGTTGGGAAAGGAGCAGAGAGAGACACTGAGAGGGCAGAAGCATCAAGGCCTGCATGGAGAAGCACCTGCAGGCTGGGGAGTGAACAGTACTGTGGTCAGGAGATGGGAAGAGAATGAGTGGCACAGAGGGGCACCTGGATCAGCAAGGCTGAGATTCATTGAATAGGGAGAAGGAGAGCAACTGATATCTTTATGCAGGTATGGATCAAATAGTCCTTTACTTCTTGAATGATATAGTCATGAACAAATAGTCCTTCTGCTACAGAACAGACCTTTCTTCTGTGATAAGTCATGGCAGTACAGTTTATTAGACTAAAGGTGAGATTCACCGAACAAAAAGATTAAAAAATGCCCTACTAAGAAAACCTTAAGCTAGGGAAACACGGTGTTTTTAAAAGTCCTTTCATGTGTTATGTTAATAGACAGTCTGGCTATTACTGTGGTGTACATTTAAGGTATATAATATATAAAACATACTATCTATAGACACATGCATCTATCTATCTATCTATCTATCTATCTATCTATCTATCTATCTATCTATCTATCTATCTATCTATCTTTCTATCATCTATCTTGCCCAAATACTCCTATTAGAACTATCTGTGAGGCACCCTTAAAGAGGATTAGTTAATTTTTTCCATTAATTTGATCGATGTTATCATGAACCAGAGAACCTTGGATCTATAGCCATCTGCCTGTGGATCCTCAGTTCACTGTCCCTTAGCTTTTTCACTTAAGGCTGGTGATCTACTACTTGAACCACACCTCCACTTCCTGTTTTTTGGTGATTAATTGGAGATAAGAGTCTATGGACTTTCTTTCCCTAGCTATCTTAGTCTCTAGAATAGAAACATTAGAGGCATGAGATACTGGCACCCAGTGCTTGTTTGAGTTTAAAGCTACCCTGGAAAGCCTAAATACTTTCACTTTAATATGCACAGATGGCCAGGAAGAACCAGTGTACAGAATCCACACACATTGGTGGGATATATGATTGTTCTTTTCTTTCCAGTTTTAAGTACCTGTTTCCCACCGTAAGTCCTTCCTATGAAGCAGGAAAAAGCCCAGCAGAGATGTTGTCAAGGAGCTGCCAGGCCACCTCACCTATTCCTTTACTACCTGTCTCTAGAGGTCTGCTCCTAGCCAAGACAGGATCAAATGCTAATTACAGCTTTCCTAAACCTCCTGGTAGCTCATTACTCTGGGGCCTTTTGAGAGAGAAGAGTGTTTTCTAGGAAAAGAAGCAAAGCGTCCTCTCTCATTAGGTCCAGATACGGTGTCAGTCATTCAGACATGTTCTTTCTCAGGGAGGACATGTACTGTAGCCTTGCGGCGTGTTCCAATGTCAGGCAAACCCATCATTCATGAGTGATCGTTAGCAGAACATCATTTAGCTGATGGCAACTTGCAAACACTGCAGGGTTTAAATTAATAGCAATCCAAGTAGGAAACGAAATCGTTTCTTATTCTTAAGAACCACTTTTATATGTTTTATGCCTTCTAATCTTATTATTCAAAAATAATGACCAAGATTCTTCTTCTTTACTTTTCTTTCTTTCTTTCTTTCTTTCTTTCTTTCTTTCTTTCTTTCTTTCTTTCTTTCTTTCTTTCTTTCTTTCTTTCTTTCTTTCTTCCTCCCTCTCTCTCTCTCTCTCTTTTTGGCCAGCCCTTCAAGCTTCTTAAAATCTCAAATTGGTTTCAACAAGACTCATTAGAATGATGTGCTCCATCTGTTTTCCTTCACTGGAAGTTTTATAAAATGCAACCTCAGATAAATCAGAGCTAATAAGTGGATATATACTTAACAGATATACTTGCTTCTTCTTTCACTGTTGTTTTCTTTAAATGTTTCAGTTAAAAGGTACAAAGGAGTTGGTGGAGACCAATGGCCACAGCCACGAGGACACAAATGTATGTACCAGGAACCTGGTGTTTCCTCTTCTCATTGGGTTTAGGGTGAACTGTGGGATATTTATGTTATAAATAAAATGCTGCTTTTCAGTCTTTTAAGATTATTATACAGGCTGTGCTAAAAAAAAAAATGTGGTAGATAGCTCCGCTATTGTTAGCTTAGTTTAGCAAATGTCAAGTTAAATGTCCTTGAGCTAATCCCTACCTTCAAAAGTTTCTGATCTCAATGCATTTTCTTGAGCCCTTTATATTTCCAAAGCTAAGTAAATGCAATGAGACCCCGGTAAATAAGTTGTATATTGCATGTATATTTAACTTTGCCTGCCAAGGAAGGTGATAATTAAGTGATTGACATGCTGAAGAGATCTCTGAGTTGCTCACTTGCACAAAAACTTGTCCAAGGAAGTACTTCTCTTCTGTTTCTGACCCTACACAGTAGCAGGATGCATCTTCCTTCTTGATGATGGTGAGCAGATCCCAATGAGCTCTCTGCTTCCTCTCTCACTGTCTCTTAAATATTCATTTGCCAAGCAAGAGATAAGTATTCTCTTTGTCTTGTAAGCTCAACAGTCTTAGACAGAGTATTATTCCTTGTGTAGAGCATTGTCTATCCCTATGTCCAATGGTGTTGGTTTTGCCTTTACTTAAATCTCTCTGAGGTCTCTGTGTACCTGATTACTTTTATCACAGGAAATGCTTACTAAGTGGTTCTTTTTATGTAGCACAGAGTCAGATGTGATGATGAATGCCTGATTAAACACATCTAGGAGAAATTACATATTTCACATTCATCTTTATTTTAATTATATATTTCAGACAGCCTAATAATCCAAGTGCCCAGAATATCCTGTTTTCTAGTTATTTGGGCCCACCCAAATAATATTTCACATAGGATACTTACCTTCCTGTGATCCTGGTATTCTGCTAAGTTGTAAAGGGTAAAGGGTAGGGATTTTGGAAAAGCGGGAGGCATGTCATCTACTCTTTTTTTTTTTTGGGTCCGGTCATGGGGCCTGAACTCTGGGCCTGGGCGCTGTCCCTCAGCTCTTCAGCTCAAGGCTAGCACTCTACCACTTGAGCCACAGCACCACTTCCGGCTTTTTTCTTTTTGCTTATGTGGTGCTGAGGAATCGAACCCAGGGCCTTGAGCATGCAAGGCAAGTGCTCTACCACTGAGCCACCTTCCCAGCCCCCATGTCATCTACTCTTAAGGAACTGATACTTAAGGAAAATTTGGTGATAGAGTGTGGCATGTTCAAAAGGGTGGAACAGTTGGGATGGGATACAGTTTGAAGTGCTGCTTATAAACAGTGTCTGCTTTATAAGTTACTTCACTTCTCTGTGCTTCATTTTCCTATTTCCCTTAAAAACCTATCATGATATTGTAATTGTTATTATAGCTTTATTGTGAGTAATCAAGAAAAAAAAAGCTTCCTGGATCTGTGGGATTTGGCTGGACTTTGATGGATGTGTAGGACAGGGAACTGGAAGAAGGGACTCTCACAGTGCTATCCCCATTGGCAATATTGTGACATGAACAGTTCATTACCTTCATTCTTACTCCCAGACCCTTCTTCAGGTTCCTGTACTCCAGGGACCCAGTGCTGACACCTTTGGAATCAAAACTTTCATATCCACTCCACTCTGGGCCAGTCCCTCTGCAAAAGGAAGTTGCTGTCTAATTAAATAAGCCAGACAGAGCAGCATGGGGTCTCAATTTCCCACCCTTGTTAAAAGGAATTATACTGCCTGCCTTCCTTCCTTCCTTCCTTCCTTCCTTTCTTCCTTAAGGGTTCATGTGAGAAGCAGATGAGATAATGGATAATGGATTGGAATTGTAAGGTTCTGAGTAAGAAGTTGTTCTGGTGCTGATTGGATTAAAGTAGATGATAATGATATAGATGATGATGATGATGATGATGATGATGATGATGATGTGTGTGTGTGTGTGTGTGTGTGTGTGTGTGTGTAAAGAGAGCCTGATATGACATCTAGCCATTAGGCCCTTAGTTGAAAAACATTGAAGTCATCTATTATTAAACAGGAAAAAAAAAAAACTAAAGAAAGATCAGCATTGAAGCCTTTAATCCCTTGTGGAGGAAAGATTTTTATATTTTTAAACCTTTGTAGGATCTACAAGGTAGGCTTTTTTAATCAGCTCAAAGAAATGACCAGAGATGGTCATTTTCTGCCGGGGAAGAAGAGGTAGCCATGACACCTTGGCTGAGGGCGACTGAGAATGTTTGGAAAGGACATGGCCTGCTAGCCCCTCCCTCCCCCTCTCCCTTCACTGCTGGTGGCCACCTCCCCACTGGGCAGAAGCTAGCCTAATTTTAAGTCTCTGACTTGTTTGCCAGGGCTTTGCCAGTAGGTGAGTTAGTCATCTGTCTGTCTTTGATGTCTGCAATTTTGGCTTCTTTTGTCTGTGCTTCGGTGAGAGTAATGTGAAAGCAAAGATTTTTTTTTTTAATTGTTATTTGGGCCAGGCATTAGAAGCTGTAATAAAATAGTTTGTGAAGATGGGTTTAAAAAAAAAACCATCTATAATGCAATCTCCATCTCTTCTGAAGTGGCCACCAGAGCTACCAAGGTTGAAAGAAACATGGCTTGCAAACCAGAATGAGAGAGTTAAGTCGAATTTAATTGGGCACATGGTCCTTGTGAACTTCACCTTCCATGTTAATAAGAGTGTTAAGGGCTGGATAGAGATACTTAGCCTAGAGGAGATACTCAACAGGTACAAATTTCACTCTTAAACACTGGTATGTTACATACCAGGCAGGACTTTGGCAGGATGTTTGTTTGTTTTAGTTTACATTTTTGTGCTGGTACTGGGGCTTGACCTCAGGGCCTCGGTGCTGTCCTTTAGCTCCTTTGCTCAAGGTCGATGTTCTAGCATGTGGACCATAGCTCCATTTTTTTTTTTTTTTTTTTTTTGCTTTTTGGTAGTTAAGAGATTCACAGACTTTCCTGCTCAAGCTAGATTCAAACTTCAATACTAGATGTCTGCCTCCTAAGTAGCTAAGATTACTGCCATGAGTTACCAGTGCTTAGCAGCAGGATGAATTTTAATGTGGCTCAGGAGGAATAAGCCTGGGGCCCAAGGCTATTGATAAGTCAGGATGTTTTTCACTATAATTACACACATCTGGGTAGAAATTTTATACATTATTACTTATTGATAATTACGGTATAGCAACCAGTATTGACATAAGTGGATATTCTTAGTGGATCTACAGATACTTTAAAAAAAGTCCATTAATAACTTACATTTGAAGTTTGCACATTACAGAAAAGAATACAAAATAAAGAAAATAATTTAGTATCTCATTTCTGAGAGATAACTACTATTAATATCCCATTTTAGTTTTCTCTACTGTGTACATCATCAGAGGAAAGAACCTGTAAGGAAATGAGTAAGAATTAGTACATTGTCTCATTTGTTCATTTTTGGTATCTCACTATAAGTTAAATACTTTTCAGACTACCAACAATTCCTCAAAGATATGACACAGTGACTGTATAATGTAGGTTGAATAACTGAGTATATACCTATATTTTGCTATGACAAATAATACTGTAATTAACACTATTAAACTTTACTTGCATTTCTCATATCTGTTTCTGGGGGTTCTGTGTATTATATGCAGAGTCCTAAAGTCTGTAGAGAGCTTCGGACTTCTGGCAGGCTCCAGTCAGCCAGACTGGTCTGTTAACAGATATGTTGGTCTTGTGATTTTATCTTATGCCATAGTCTCTAGTCAACCTGTTGATGGTATGTGACTATTACCTTTTTATAGGTTTTGTATTTTACTGAGCACCAACATATTCTGGCTAACCCCTCGTCTGGCATTCCTGCACTCCCCAAACAGACATCTTGTCCCGCATAGCAGGAGATTCTTCATTAGATCATGCCCAGGAGAAAAGTTTTCTGAAGGCTAAAACCACGAATAGCCCCAAATCGAGGCCAACCTGGTCTCTGAGAGGAATTAGACAATTTGGTCTCACACTTGCTGATTTTCTGTACTTTCATCCCTGTATTCGAACTGGGTTAAAAACAGATGGGCAGTTCTACTTTTGACATGGACTTAAGTTCAAAATGAGCCTTTATCCCATTCCCTTTAGAGATTTAAGTTCTTCCAAATTTCTTTTTTTCCTAGAAAGCAAAACTATAAATTTCCTTTGGATCCCCATCTCTAAACTATTTCCAACACCTAGAACTGCCAACTAGCTAATATAAAACAAATTAGAAAATAAGATGATCCAGCTTCATATCACATCTTTTTTTAAAAAATAGTTCTCTCCAGTAGCATCACTACCTGTGATTCCAGTGGGTGTATTAGTGTTCAGGGGGAGGGAAGCAGGAGGGATTGAAGGAATGCAGGAGCAGATGAGGATTGACACAAAGTGGGAGCTGAAGCTACCAGTGTGGAGAACAATGTTTGGTCTAAGAGGCTTCCCTGCGCATCTCCCCTTCTGGCTTTGTTTCACTCATAGAGAAGCTGCCACCCCCTTGCTCACCCCTAGTTGTCCAATTTCCTACCCCAGGGTTAAAGATGTGTGCAATCTGTAAAATGGTTTACTGGCCAATACACGGTCAAACAGAACACCCTTCTAACCAACAATAAAACAAACACACAAAAGAAAAAAGATTTCTCAGTTTTTCATGTGGTCTCCCTAAGAAGGTAAATCCTTGGAGCTGTCTTTAAATCTGTCAGGGTAAAAACATTAGGAGAGCATGCAAGAGATACTGTGGGAAGAACATTCTTCAAGTTTCTTGAGAAAGCTATTGTTAGCCATATATTTTAATGATGTCTATGCAAGAGCCCAAGCAGAAGCTCAGTCCTCTCCCCAGTTAGGGTGTGGCTTACATCCTTCAGACAAGTAAAGCACCAGTTAAGAACCCCATCGTGGGTAATAAACAAGGCTACAATGGGCAGGCAATTTCACCATGCTGTGTTCAAAAAGGGAAAGAATACCTCAGGTCCCATTGTGTCTTCCTATATCAATTTGAGCCCTGGTTTTAGAGTATCCCAAATCTTAAAATGAGAGGTGAATAGACAAGACAGAGACAGTAGTTTTCCCCCTTTCCAGTCCCAACCTATGGGCTATCCCAAGGTCCCAGCAAAGGACTTGGACAGCAGGCTTCCTGTATGACATCAAAGGTGCCCCATCTTTTTACTTTTCTCCTCACAGCCTGCCCCCAACCATCTCTTGCTGTCCCTTCTATGTGTTTCCATGTAGCTTGCCTTCCCCCTTTTACCCTTTTATAGTCTTTGAAGGAGGCAGCAGATTAGAGTATTCAGAACAGATCTGAGCACTAAGTTCCTTTAGCCCTGCCTGGCTCTACTTCCTGTCCTGGTGCTCCTAAGAAATTTACTGAACTCCTACTCTTCTAAAACAAAAATATGAATCACATTATCTCCAAGAGTTATTGCTGCATAATGCTGACATGATCATAGATATCAGGAATTTGATACCAGCTTTGCACACCAGGCACCAGCTAGGTTCTGGAAATTCATTTAGTGAGTAATTAAGATGTGGTCCCTGGCCCCTGTGGAGCCAACTTCCTGTTCTCATACATTTAACAAGCTTGCTTGTCCCACTACCTTCTCATCAATACTGCTATGGGAATGAGGGTCTCCAGGTAAGTATGCAAGCACAGCCTCTACTAGAAGGACTGACTCCATGGTGCCTGAAGGGAGCCAGTAGGAGTGGGATGTGAAGAGTAGCACACAGAGAACTCGTAAGACCCCCAGCATGTAATCAGTAACCATTGTGTTACTGTGGTACTTGTCTCCCTTCAAGGAGAGATGGACCCAAGTCTGTTGATCCCTAGAGTCATATTTGCCCCATAGAAGCCTGAAATTGAGAATGTAGGTATTCACAGACTAACATTCCCTTCACCACGCATGCATTTCCTCACATAGGAAATGCTCATATACATAACTGGCCTGTCCTTCTATTCAGTTCTTATGCTATCCCTGATTTCCTCCTAATGATGCTTGCTTCTCTTCTCCCCTAACCTGCCCATGAAGCTGGCCTCACCGAACTGTTTTACCATGTTTCCTGTTCTCAGTTAACCATGTGTGCTACCATTTGGTGAGAAGTAATTCCACCTGAAAAAACCTCACTCACATCCCACCCCACTGGAGAATGTTATTGTCTAGGGGAAACCTTGTGGGTGTACAGTTGCTCCTGGCTTGTGCAGAAATCCAAGGATGAATAAGACAGGGGACTAGTATTGAGGATGGGTGCAGCCAGCTCACGGGGGAAGGACGGAATCCTTGCTTCCAGTCAGTGCTCCAGGGACATTTCCTTCCCAGGCACCTCACCGTCAAATGACAGTGTGTGACTACCAGAGGACGGCAAGAGTCTAGAACTAAGACTGGAATTTTGCCATAAGGACAGAAGTCAGTGGTACCTGCTGGTCCAAGAGTGTTCTGGAACTTGTCATGGAATTAGTACATGTTTAATGCCACTCTCAGGCTGAGTTTAAGTGAACATACTTTCTTCTCCCAAACCAGATTAGAGAAAAACAGGGAAGGTAATGTGAATTTAGTTCTGTGTGATATGATCATGCAAACATATGGACATATGTCTAGATAAAGCCATGATGAACAAAGCTATCCATTTTGAAGACAGAATGTACTTCCCCTAAAAGTTTATGGTCATTCTACCTGATATAAAAGCAGGTACAACCAATTAGAATGGGAGGCTGTAGTTTCAGAGGTAGGGCATATAAATACATTTATCTGAAAAAAATGCTACTTTCTTTTGGGAGAAAACTTGGAAGTTCAGAAAAACAAAGAAAAAAATCATATAGAATTTTGCTCCAAAAAAATAATTTTGTTCCCCCCAAAATGAGTGTTTCCACTTCATAATATTTTCTCTATTGTATGTATTTCTCAATATGTATATATATACATTTTTACCAGATTGATAGCATATTTTGTAGACAATTTTAGCCACCCGCACCTATTTTTGGCATAAATTATGAGGGTATGGCTCACATGGCAAAACATCTGCCCCGCAAGTGTGAGACCCTGACTTCAAACCTGATAACACTAAAATTGAAATTTAAAACAAAGAGAAAAATAGGTAAGGAAAAAAAAGACAAAATGAAGCAATGAAAAAGCTAAACTAAATCATGAACATTTTCCAGTGTTATTAAACATGTTGTCTTAGTATGATTTTTAATCATTTCCTGATATTTCATGCAATAGATATAATCTATTTTACCACCTCTTTTATGGGCCTCAAAATATTTGTTTTTGCTGTCATGGGTAGTGTTCAATGAATGTACTATAAGAACATATTGTTTAATTCATCTATCATTAAGTACTTTGTAATTAGAGAAGTTTTGTGATTGGTCAGGATTTAGAGATGTAGAGAGCTCACTGATTCTTTGAGATGATTAAACCTCAGCCCCACATGAAACAGGTAGACCATAATAATGTCTGAGTCTTACCTCATAGAGAGCATGCTGAGTTCATCCATGGGACAAGGAAATCACTCTGAAGCACATTTTCACTTTAAAGAGAAAGGCAAATCCTATACACTTCATAAATCATTTAGAAAAACAATACTTAGATATGCTATTTGGGTCTTATGCTGTGCACTACATGTCAGTCTTCTTTACAGCCTAAGGCTTGTAGCACTTGTGCTCTGTGTGATTCCCAGGCTAAGGGTAATGGAATCAGGCTAACATCTCTGCTACCCCCCAGAGAGAGGGATCCATTAAAAGAACAAAATGAGTTCTATCCCGTCCCAATAGAAAATTAAGTTTTTGTTCCTAACTGTGGTGAAGATATTACATGAAATGCCTACATTATTAGCAAGAGCTGCAGATACAAAGACAGAGCCATGACTTTGATGCAAGTGGTACCATTCTAAAGCCACAGGAAACCAAGGTTGCTCCATCACAGCACTCCTGCCTCACCTGGGAGACAGCCTACCCCTGCCTGACATCCTGAACACAAAAGGAACATTCAGCATTACTTGTGGACAAAGCCAGGAGTCCAAAAGGGGCAGCATCGTGCTCTAGTGGTCTCATGAGACCGTGGAGGAGAGGCAGGGGTCACCTTTACCTCAGTGCCTTCAATCCACACTGTGGCTGCATTAGGACCAGTTGTCTGTGAAGAGCCAGGGGCAAGGTATACATGTGAAATGCACTATTGCTTAGTTCTCAGTAGTGAGTTCCATAATTCCTTGGCATCTGCTAGCCACCATAACTTTGAGATGAACCTGCCATGCTGGGGTCAGCCTGGGAGGGAGGCATTGTCCTTGGTGCTGGTGTGCCATGTGGACTCAGGTTCAGCACTGCTGCGCTCTCCTGGATGGCTCTGTAATATCACAAGCACCAGCCATTCTCTATTTCTCAACTCACTCTTCATCCTCAGACCTCATCCATCATATTGCCACATAATTCCCTGGCTGGTGGCATTTGTCTGAGGGAATGTGTAGGAAGATGACAAAGTAAAAATGGAGGTGTGAAAGTAAAAAGAAAAAGGGGAGAAGAGCAGGAAAGATGGGCCAGAAAGAGTCCCTTGTTCCATGACTCTCTGCTGCCTACTTTTCAACCTCTCTAAATCAACGTTGGCAGCCCATAAAGCTTCCACCGTCATATGACGCCCCCCTGCCAACTCCAGGAGTGAAATCTGCTTTCATCATAAATGTGCTTGGTGGCCACACGGGCATCCACACTTCCGAGAAAGCTGCACCAAAAATAAAGTTCATGAATCCAAAGCAAAAAGCTCAAATGTTAGTCTGGAAATAAAAATACCAGTGGAAGAAACTACACAACTTAGTCTTGGAAATAAATTCCTTTAAATTGCTCACCACCAAATGAAGAACATCTCAATGCTTCAGCCTCAACACTCTTTCCAGATCACCCCTCCTTGTGCTGTAGCCAGGCCTTAGCCAAGGAGTAAGTTCATGGCCACCAGCTGAAGCTTCATCAGTCCTCCCTCCTGAGATCTTTGGGGGTGGGGGAGCAGCCAACTGAGGGCCAAATCGGACATTCTGATCAAACCTTTAAGAAGGTTGTAATCCTTCTACCTGTGGCTCCAAAACTAACGCATGGTAGATAACTCTATACATCAGTAAATTGCATTCCAGTGGGAATCTCCTGGGGGAGGTACATACCTAACACAGGCAGAACAAAAGTGGAATTCAGAAGGAACACTGGTAAGCAAAGGAGATCCACAGACTTTGTTACACTGTCTACAGAAACAGTAAAGAATTTCCTGAAAATGTGTAATACTTAGGGATACAGGAACGTTGGTCCTTGCCCAGCACCTGGACAGCAGCACCTTGTTACCATGTGAGTCCCTGGGAAGCTTACTGTTTAGCCCCTTACTCATTTCTGAGAACGGTAACTATTCTCAAAAGCGCTGAAGTTTCTCCTGAAAAGATTCACCAGCCTTGGAACACAGATGGATTTTTTTTTTCACCCAAGAAAAATTTTCTGTTTATTTAAGTTTTTTTCCCCTTTATCCCTGAAAAATCCTCTAGGCTTCAGCCTTCCCAAGCTCTAAAATTGTCCTGGTGGGGAGATTTGTCGACTCATATACAGTATCACATAATTTCTATTATGCCAGCTTCCCCGTGAGATTACAGTGTGGCTTTCTCTGTCTGGATAATTTCCAGACTGCTTAGTGTATGCTGATGAGCTACTTATGTTTAGAGACTTACAGAATTTAACTTGCAGAGGCAATTCCTTACCATGCCAACTTTGAGAACAGTGGCGTGAAGCTGTAAGAAAGGCTACAAGTGCAAAAGCCCTAGTGTCCACCAGGTATAATTCATCTCTCCACATGCCACACACACACACATCATTCTTGCACACTCAGTTCACAAGGTGTAATTCTGTGGTCTCCATATACCACACCACACATACACATTATTCATAACCATTTTATATGAAAATATTCAAATTGATCTCCTTGGTAAAAACAGAATAACTTTTGGCTTGCTATAGTAATTAAGAGTTGGTTTCAGATCCTGCACAAATTGGCTTTAGCCCACAGGTCAAATTTAGCTAGGTGAAGCATCCATTAAAAATTCTAAATGATTAGATTTTTTTATTGATAATCCAGCTTCCTCTATCTATCATGTCATCCTTTTTGCCTACAATGCAAATTTCACCTATTTTTTTTTAAAGCCTAGCTCAATTCTCATGGCTTGGGGCCTTCCCCTGGGATTGGGCCAAATCAATTACCATTTTCCCCAGATTCCCAAGGTATGTGAGAACATCTCAAACATTTTGAGTAGGTCAGAAATGACAGGTTTATCCTCAAATGAAGTATAAGTGCCTCAAAGCAGGGGACTGTGTGTATCCCTTATAGAAGTACCATTGTAAAGAGTCTATGTAAGCACAAGTATTTGTAATGCTTATGGATTGATGAAGGTACTGACAGCATTCCAGCAGCCTCAAATGCTGCTTTGAAATTATTGGATCTGGTTAGATGAGAGAGAGGAAATGCTTCTTTCTGTGTATTATCTGAGAAAAAAACAAGTATCTGTAGATGCCTTGTAGACTGTAAACATTAGAATTGAGATAGTAAGGATTACTTCGTCCAGTTTCATAATTTCTTTTCTTGCTTAATTGTTATATGTGTTTGAGCCTTACATTCTCTAGGAAATGCTTTTCAACCTTTAGGAAGTCACAGAACCAGAGATCCTTTCAAAGCACAGATTTCTGGGACCTAGGAAATTGCATTTCTATTAAGTGCCACAGTAGTTAGGGTTGGCAGTCTATGAAGCACACTTTGAGTATCAGTGCCTCCTACCTTGCACTGAGGCTAGCCTGGGTACCACGCTAGGCTGACACAGCACCAGTGGCCTTGCCTGGTCAAAGCTGATGGCATCTGTGTTTGGACATATTTTACCTGCTGGGCCATCTTCTTAACTTCTACAATCTGAGAGTAGGATTTTCTAATATTCAGCTCTCTATCTTTTTATCTAACACAAAGCCTATTGTTATACTAGCTGTCCAGTAAATATTTGAAGAATGCCAAGAGCCAAAGTTTAGTAAGTTCTAATCAGATTAAGCCAAACTGAGGTGACCAAATGTCTAAATAATACTTCAGTACTATTCAGTGCTATTTACCTCCAAAAGAAAACACATAGTAATTCCCAACCAGTGGTCTGCTTAAAAAATATCCTACTTCCTCAGGAGGCTGACATCTGAGGATTGAAGTTCAAAGCTAGCCTGGGCAGGAAAGTCTTAAAGACTTTTATCTCCAATAAACTACTCAGAAAAAGCAAGAAGTGGTGCTGTGGCTCAAGTGGTAGAGTGCTAGCCTTGAGCCAAAAAAAAACTCAGGGACAGAATTCCTGAACATAAATATCTTTAATTTCCCCATTTAATTTAAATATAACCTTTTGTCTTCTTCCTTTTCATTTGATGCCCTTAAATCAATATCACATCTGGGAGAGGTTGGGAGAGATCAGTGAGAATTATGAAAAGATTGGCATTGATCAGGATACATAAACTGACATATTGAATTATGCAGCTACTTAACGATACATTTTTTTAAAAATTCATCACATCCATTTGGAGAATGTGAAAAAGACTGACGGATACACACCTGCCTTCTGTGCCTCCCACACCCACCTTTGGTCAGGGCCAGTCAAGTCTGTGGGACTGAGTGCAGAAGAGCCCATTCGGACACACCACAAGTCAAGCTGTGAGAAAATGGCATGCGACAGACAAAAAGGAAAAAGAAAAGGGTGGAGTGTACTAATGGATCTGGAACCTGCTTGTCTGGGCCTGATCTTGGCAAGACTCCTTACCAGGTGTGAAAACTTAAGGATGCTCCTTTAGTACCTAGTCTGTGCCTCCCTTTGTCCATCTGTAAATTGGTGTCAATGAGAGCACCAGCACCTGTCTGTCATCTATGATGATTATTTGCTTTGCATTGTGTTGCTTTATGTTATTCAATGTATGTGAAATTGTCCATAGACCGTATTTGTTCATAGATCAAGTTGTTCATAAATCATATAGCAGCTATCCAGAACACTCCATTCTTGGAGTGTTTCCCATGCATGACATATGCCACAAGGCAGCGAGGAGAGAGAATTCAATTTTGGAGTCTTGGGAATGGGGTCAAATTAATGTTTGCTGTGATCTCACAGTATGCCAGGCAGACATAGTGAAATTTGATTTACTTTTATAATAATTAAATGGCTTTCTTTCCCATTTATCAGATTGCATCCCATCTATTTTCATGACCTAATTTACTACCATAAAGGTCAAAGAAAACCTTCTAAATTTTAATATTATCATTAGTAATGTAAACTCAGCAGGTGAAAATTATGATAGCAGTGCTTTGTAGCAGAGAAAAATAAGAAATGTCATACTGAGAAATGAACTGGGAAAATAGCATGCCAAGAGCGCCATAATACAATTAATCTTTACTAGCAATGGAGTCAGTATCATGTAAGATAAATCAAACCGACTAATTCTGGTTGCACATACATACATTTTTAAAAACTATTTCACTTTAGTTTCTTCTGTTTGCTGCTCCATTTTTATTGGTGAAAGAGATTTTTCATGTCAGTGCCTTTTAAGGCTATGAAACGTGAGGATCTGTGTAGATACAGCAGTGTGGATTACATTGTTTTATGTAGCAGAATGAACAGATACTTTTGAGATGGAATTTTTTTATAATGTCTATGGTCTATGGTTGGTATATTGTAAAATTAAAAACAAGATGCTACCCTATAGTTTAAATTATAAAGGCATTCATGGGATACAAAAGATTTTTCTTCTCATTTTGAGAACATTTTTATTTAACATGACTGGCACAGAACTATACCAAAAGAAAGTCATTTAATTACCAGCTTGAGACCACCATTTAAGCCTGGTGTGAACTGTGATAGCTGTAATTAAGCTCTGACCCAAGCAGCAGTAATGCTCATAGTATTTAATGAGAAACATTAAGAAATCAAAATTATTCATTCAAAGTCTCTGTTCTTAATGTGGAATATGCTCCTTCTGGAGCATATGTGTAGAATAATAACATTTTAAAAACAGGAACCAAGAAAAAAAGTGTATATATGCACACACATACATGTATACACATGTATCTACTATACCTTGGTAGAGGATTTTATACAAACAATATGAGGTAAATATTTGAATATGAATCTTTATACCTATATATTGAAGTTAATTTTCAACCTCTAATTTGAAAGATTTTTATATGTATATGTGTATGTATGGAAAACCCTAATAACAATTATTATTAAGAATTAAGATAAATCAAAGATATATCTTGTGTCTTATATTTTAAAAAGGAAAAGAAAAGTTTATAAGCTTATAGTTTGATCTCCATGATAAAAGTTAATATATAAATTTAAGTCTCTGAAAGCATTAATCATAGATACAACATAAAATTTAGCATCTTTAGTTCCTTTAGTCTTAAAGAGTAAATCAGTTTTGTTACTTTAAAATGATAGAACAGGTCCAAAAGCATTTAAATTGCTCAGAATGATTGCCTTGTGCTTTCCACTCTCCACTTCGTGGATTTTATAGACCACTTCAGGCCAAGGATACTGACCAGTCTTCTGAAGGCTTGTCAGTGAGCCCCATAAATTTTATCCTTTCTATGTATATGGTATCACATTTATTTAGTATAATTCAACAAATATTGCAGAGGCTCTGAGATTTATAATTTTCACAAAAAATGTCAGTTGCAGCTATGTGGAAAGCACTGCAAGGTACTGAGCGTGCTGTGGTAAAGAAAACCAAGTATGGGTTGAGTGAGCACTGGAAGCCCCAATGGGGCCACTGTAAATGGATACTACTTCTTATAGGACAGCAGGTCTGTACTGGGACCTTTAAGGGGAGATGGCCCCTTAAAGAGATGGCCCTGGAGGGAACAACGCCACTCATATGCTCTCCCAATCTCATTTCACACATCCCACTGCCTTTTTAAATCCAGGCGCCAGTAGGTGAGGAGGCTGATATCTGAGCATCGCAGTTCAAAGCCAGCCCAGGCAGGAAAGTCTGTGAGACTCTCATCTCCAATAAAACCACTCAGAAAAACAGAAGTGGCACTGTGGCTCAAGTGGTAGAGCTCTAGCCTTGAGCTGAAGAGCTGAGGGACAGTGCCCAGGCCCAGAGTTCAGGCTCCACGACCAACCAAAAAAAAAAGACCTTAGCCCAACATTTCTAAATGTAGAGCCAGTACCTCTGTCTGATTCTTTTCAGTGTCTGATTCTAATCTTATTATTCTGCTAGCCATCCAGCCTAGATTTGTTTGTTCATTCTTTTTCTCTTTCTTCTTTTCTTTCTCTTTGTGTGTCTTTTCTTTGTTTCTCTTTCTCTCTCTTTTTTCTTTATTTTTTTTGTGCCAGTACTGGAATTTGAACTCAGGTCTTACACTCTTGACTCAGATTTTTCACTCATGACTGGTACTCTACCACTGGAGCCATACTTTTGGTTCTGGCTTTTTTCGGGCTAATTTGAATAAGAGTTTCAAAGGTTCTGTTTCCCTGGGCTGACTCCAAACTGTGATTCTCAGATCTCAGCCTCCTGTGTAGTTAGGATTACAGATGTAACAAGCACCCAGCTGACTCATGTCCATTTTAAATCATTGATCTTTGTTCTGATTCCCACATGGAATCTATCCATTCTTCCATTCTTCTGTATTTCCCTTTCTCTCTCCCCATTCTATAGGTTCTTCTGTATTACAACATGCTTAGGATATAGCCCATTACCCATGTGGCCTGAACTTGTTCTTTCAGAGTGTAGCTTTGACCACATGCTTCTGTTACCCACATCTTACAAACAGTGGAAAGAGGTGTGTACTTCTGCAACCCCAGGATTCTGCCTTTGCAATCTC
Organism: Dipodomys merriami; assembly: GCF_024711535.1. Taxonomy (NCBI): domain Eukaryota; kingdom Metazoa; phylum Chordata; class Mammalia; order Rodentia; family Heteromyidae; genus Dipodomys; species Dipodomys merriami. The sequence goes on from NW_027206103.1 coordinate 618,883, forward strand.
TTACTGTTTGACAATTATAAGTCACATTGGTATATAGGAAGTCTATCACTGACACATGACAACAGCCAGGCCTTGCTGGCACTGCTCCCCAAGTAGGGCACTGGGTTATCTCCTGCTTCTCCCCTGTTATACCATGACTGTACAGGAACTACTGTTCCCTGGGCCTGCCTGGAGATGCCACTGGCTCCGGAGTGAGCTAAGATTATGGGCAGCCTTTGAAGAGGGCCGGTCCCAGGGCTCTTCAGGCATTCACCATCATTCCAGAGATGGTTGACAAAGATAATAACTGGCACCAGGGCCAAGGAGGACATTCATGAAAGACAATAACAGTTGTCCAGACTCTGGAATGAATAAGCATTGGTTCAGCTACTAAGCTGTTTCATACTGCTCATGTGATATTTGGCTTGCTTTCCTCATCCACAAAATGGGAATGAACAAGCCTGACCTCATAAGTGCTGATGAGGATCAGACAAACTCTACTTATAACACTCTTATAACACTTATAACACTCCCAATTAGCTGATGCAAGAATTTAGCAAACAAATACAAAAAAAGATCAACTAAGTGCAAGTCCACTAGGAAAATGCTGACAACCACACTGTCTTTCTTGAAAGGGTCCTTTTGTAAATGGCTTGTAATCAGTCCTCAGCTACTTTAATCTTTGCAACTGGAAATTTTAGAGAACACTGTTGTTGCCTTTTGTCTGGGAATGTAACATACATGCTCCGGTTCCAGCAATTGAACACAGCAAGTGGAACATTGCAGAGTGAAATGCGGCCTCCTTGGGATGAAATCATGGTGTCTCATGGCTGAGGGCATGAGCCCAAGCAACTGCTTTCAAATTCTCTCCCTCACACTGATGCCTGCTGGGCCTCCGAGAGAGACTTGGCCTTGTGAAGATCCTGAGTATCAAAGGCTGCTTGACAAAGGTACACGGGTGGCCAAAGCCCACAATCCTCCAGACAGGCAGTGCCAAGAGTCAGAATCTGGCTAGGTTAGCGAGATGTTGGGATTTCTAAACACACAGAAAGTTCCAGAGGTTCTGCTCACTCTGAACCAGAAGAAATTCCAAGGTCTCGTCATTGTTTTGTCATCAAGCCTTTTTCCACCCACTTGTTGATATGCAGTTTTTCTCCCCCTGCTTCATCTTTCCTCTCTAATTCTTTTTTCAAAAATATTGTTATGGTCTTTAGTTGTATAAAGGTATTGACATTCAACAAAGAAGTTTATGAACACTGTGTAGTCTCACCCAATCCTCCTTACCCCCACCATACCTCCCTTCACTTTTCTTAATTTTGTAGGATATTTATTGAATTCTATTTTGCCATTTAGCAAAGCAGTTTATGTATACAGCGCATCTTAATCTATGTCACCTCTTCACCATCCTCTCTGATATTTCCTGGCACCAGAAATACAGGATGGGATCATAATATCTGTACAGAGTTGGCTGTGTAGTTCTGAAGGGATGCTCCAAGGCAGGGCAAAGGGCAAAGAGCAGGCAAGGGATTTTGGAACAGGAAGACACTGTAGAGATTGTCTGTTTTGAATCTCTCTTTTACAAAGAGAAAATTTAAACAAGGGTACACACCAGGTCACTGGTAATTGGAACCAGAGCCATCTGCCAAATCCATCTTTTTTGCACAACTTCAGGTCATTATTTGGAAGTCATTCCTTCATTTATCAGCTACTGGATGCCCACTACATGCTAGTCGCTGGCTCAAAAAGGGAAATGTGAGGAGTATTTCCATTCTCCTTCCTCCCCCAAACCAGAGTACTAATCCTGTGAAAAATAGCTTATAGGTTATTGGAGACTGGCAAATCTTTCAGTGGATTACTTTTGGTACTTTGCAAAAATAACTGGTTGGCGTTTTGACTATTGTCTACAGGGCGCCTGATTTCATCATGTCTTTTGTTTATAAATGAAGGAAGTCTTACAAAAGGGACCAAGATTAGAGTATCAGAGGAAGTAAAGAGTATATGAACAAACAGAAAACAAAACAAGGCCAGGGGACAAGTAAGACAGAGAAGAAGGTGAGCCTTGTGGAGTCCTATTGATTGATGTGTCGTAGGCAGCACAGTGAATCCTTACCACATAGAACTTCCTGCTTGTCCCATTCACCTTGCACAAGCAGCTCTGGAGGCCACTGGCCCTGGGAGAGCCATAAGAAAATCACATGACAACTTCCTTGATAGGGTAAGACTAATTAGGGATGTCACACAGTTGGGGGGTTTTTTTGGTTGTTGTTGTTTTGCCAGTCATAGGTTTGAATTCAGGGCCTGGGCACTGTTCCTGAGCTTCTTTTGCTCAAGGCTAGCCCTCTACCACTTGAGCCGCACCACCACTTCTGGCTTTTTCTGTTTATGTGGTTCTTACGAATTGAACCCAGGGCTTCATGCATATTGGAAAGCACTCTACCACTAAGCCACATTCCCAAGCCCTATGCAGTGTTTTATTTAATGAAATATTCAACTTCTGTCACCACTTACAGATAGCTCCTCAAAATGATAGCTACATACTATTGGTTTCCTTTTATTTTTTTTTTAAAGAAAACAGTATAACAAAATTGCCACCGAAAACTTAAAAAAGAGAAAATACCTACTATTCAAACACAAACCAGTTATCATTTTTGCATGCTCATTTTTCTTTGATTTCAGTCAAGATCTGTCACAGGATTCTGGCATGCATTCACAGGCCCAAGTATATGTATTAAAGACATATTTTGTATCCAGACAGCCCTATAAATAATAAAAGTGGACAATGAAGATACCACCATGTTTTCTAGAAAGGTGTAGTTTTCATATTTGGACCTCAGAGCCACCCTTGAAGGCAGACAGAGTGTATCATTCATGTTTTACATAAGAAAGTTAAGGTTTAATGCTCTGCCTAAAATTTTCCTATGTGGATATAATGGTGACAGAATTAGAACAGAGCTTCAATCAGCCATGAGGCCTGGCTCACTTAGTTATACATGTTAACTGCACTGAAGGAGCAGTGTTCTTGTTTGGGGAACACACACAGGTGGAAGTCAGATCTCTTCAAACGCATAAATAATCAGTTCTCACTTCTGTGACAGAGAAAGGTTATGCAGGTGAGAAAGGTTTGCCAGAGGCCTGAATCAAGTGCTTCTAGAGGGTATGGGCATTTACCTATGTGTAAAAGTTTAAGAAATATTTGTCTTTGGTTGGTCCCCAGTGATTCATGTCTGTAATCTTAACTACTCAGGAGGCTTAGATCTGAGGACTGTGATATGAAGCCAGCCAGACAGGAAAGTTCATGAGATTCTTTTATCCGTATGAAGCTGAATGTGGAGCTATGGCTCAAGAGGTAGAATGCTAGCCTTAAGCAAAAAAAAGCTAAGGGATACTATCTAGGTTTAGAGTTCAAGCCCTGCTACTTGCACACACACACACACACACACACACACACACACATGGAAGAGTTTGTTCTCATTAACCTCCTTTGCTTCCACCCTGCCCATGCTTACCAACTTCCATTACTTGGAAACCTTTAGGGATAGGGAACATTGCTTACAGACACCCAGTCCATATAGCACATTGCATCTATCCCAGTAAAGGATTGTTAACAGGATAAAAAGATAAAGGGTTTTCATAATAATAAGAGTTTTTAATAATAAAGGGTTTTCTAATAATAAGACTTCTCCATTCTGTAAAGTCCTTTCCATTTTCCAGAGATTTGGAGTAGTAAGAAAGATGGTGAATATTCTTAAGCAAGGGGCAACCATGCATAATTCAATGTCTTTGCAAAATGTGTTCCCCAAATACTAAATAGATGAGTTGGAACATTCTAAGTAGAGAATATAAAATCTAATTGTTGTCTAACATCTGTGTTATAGCATGGGTCAAATCTCTGGCCTACCTTTAGCATTTGTGTTTTTGCCATAGTTAGAGGTGAGACATAAAGTATGTGTTTCTGATATCCTTGAAAATAGTGTTTGTTAGCATTCAGTATCATGATTAATTTGTCCCTACTGTTGAGGGGTTCTTCCCAGAAACATTTGGGCAAGCATCCCACTTAAAGTTTTCATCATTTGCAATAATCCATCCTGGTTTATACCACAGTCATGCTCATAAGCTTAAGAGTTGAGTGTCTCCCTTCTGAGATACCCAGAGGGATACCTACGTGCTCATAAACTGGATAGTGTTGCAGGCTCTCCTGTAACACTAAGCTTGGGTAATCAGTCTTGTTTATAGCAAGTGCATGCAAGTCTGCTCTTTGCCCAACAAGAAGGATCAAGGTTAACTACTGACCAAACAGACCTGAACAAAGTTCCATCAAAAGGGCTATGAAGGCCTTGCTTCTAAGTTTGTATATCCTACTTCCTCTCAAATATCTTTACAAGATGCCAAGTTGAAATTTTGAACCTTTAAGTTCAGACTTTCTGAAATTAAGCATACCTCCTGCCATACTTTATGTCTCTGTTATCCTGTTTACCAACATATCTACTGATTCTCTACATTTTTTCTCATCTACTAGTCACCATATTTTTCAAAATATTCTACTTCCCGAATATTGTTTCTTGAATCCTGTATACACTTGGCTTGGTTTTAATAATCGTTATCAAATAATAAAAATGAGTAGACTATTACAGTTGGCTCCAACCTTGTCTCCACTTTTTCTCTTAACCAATGTCCTAAAAAATTCAGTTATTCATGCAATTCCTCTGCTAGCCACTCTCCACTAGATAAGACTTGCAGGTAAAATCTAAATTCCTCATCTACCTACTTCTCTAGTTTCACTTCCTGACATTTTTTTTTCTTTTTGCTTATGTGGTGCTGAGTAATCGAACCCAGGGCCTCATGCATGCAAGGCAAGCGCTCTACCACTGAGCCACCTTCCCAGCCCTCACTTCCTGACATTTTTTAACCCTTTTGTAACAATATCTTGCTGGACCCCAAGTATATATGCACTTTATTGTCACTTTGAATTCAGTATCTCTGAAGTCTAGAATCCCTTGTTATAGACCAAGCATACAATAAATGTGTGTGATATATATGTGTGTATGTATATATGCATATATAATTAGATGAGTAGGCACCAGTCTTGTCTCTACTTTGTCTCTAAACCAATGTCCTAAAACTTATAAATAAATACACACACATATTGGTGGCTGGAAGTAAAAACAAGCATAACTTAAAGGCAGCATGGGTTTTAGAGAACTTACTAAGTTCTATGTTGTCCCTGTGTGTTTTGCTTGTATTGACTATTTATGGTGAGAGAGTTTTTTGTTTGTTTGCTTGTTTTAGGTTTTTTGTTTTCCCATGCCAATTCTATGCTTGAACTCAGAGCTTAGGCGCTCTCCCTAAACTTTTTTCACTTAAGGCTGGTGCTGTACCACTAGTATTCTTTGGAATCTGTACCACTAAGTTAGTATCACTAAGTTCTGAGCATAGCTCTTCTGTCTTCTAGAAGGCTAAGGGAAAAAAAGAAAGAGAGAAAAAGGATGAGAGAAAGAATAGAAGGAAAGAAAGAAGGAAGGAAGGAAGGAAGGAAGGAAGGAAGGAAGGAAGGAAGGAAGGAAGAAAGGAAGGAAGGAAGGAGTGAAGAAAGGAAAGGAGGAAGGAAGGAAGGAAACAAGCAAGCAAGGAAGGAAGCAAGGAGGCAAGGAATGGAGGGAGGGAAGGGAAGGAGAGGGAAGAAAGGGAGGAAAGGGAAAGGGAGGGAGGGAGGGATGGAGGAAGGAAGGAATATAAAAACAAAACCCAGCTTCATTTTCATCCTGTATAGAACCTGCAGAAGTACTCAAAAGCTGGAGCTTCTGCCATTGGGCCCAGGACTGCTGGACTAGTATTGGGAGCCAGAGGTCTCTCCTTGGTGAGAGACGGGCCCACACATACTGACTGTCAATGGCCATGCAAGAGAACATTTGTGGTCAGGAAAGCACATAGCACAGGATCTAATAACAAGATATATATTTTGTAGAAAAACATTTCTTCAATCGTTTCTTATCTTTTCATCTTTATTGGCCTACCCCTAAAACATCATTGAAGCCAAGAGTCACTGGTAAGAAATATCTGATTCCTTGTACACAGTGTTGATTCGGCAGCATTGGTTTGGGCCAGGCTCAGAGCCCCCGTTCTTCATGACTCCAGTTTTATGACAGACAGTTGCCTAACAGCACTCTTGGGTGGTCTCAGTCTGTTCTGCTATTGCCATTCCCTGCTGGCCCCTGACATGTTGCCTGCCCTCTACCACTCCATTTTCCTCACTAAACCTGGCCCCAGGACACCATTTAGTCTGGGCAATTAACATGGGCCCGTGGTCTGCTAAACTCCTCTGAGTAATCTCATTTGGCCCCACTCATCATCCAGGCTGTGAACAGATCGCCCTCTCTCAAAGATATTTAATTCCACTTAGCTCTGTGGCTCTCTGTTGGTATTTTTTAATGATGCAATCATCATCCTAGTTAACACTCTTCCCTATTCGTTCTTCTCAAACCTCTCCTGGGAGACCTTTATGGGGCCTCAGTCTGCACTCTGCTTAGCAACCTTATCTTCCCAGGCCTGGAAGGCCAGCACACATCCTTATTTGTCCTTAGGGCATACCAGGAACAAAACTCAGCAGGCTCCTTGACCCATAGCCCAGAGAGTTGAAGTGTACACACAGTCATTCTATGCTCTAATTGAGACAACCTAATCAGAAAACACCACATGTTATTTATCTCACTAGAAATTCTCTTTTTTCCCAGCCTGGTTATTCTTTCTAACATATTCTAGTCCCATCTATATAAACTTTAAAAGATTTGTTTTGAAGTTCTTCATTGTGTTTCCACAGGGCTGGCTTTCCATTCCTTTTTGGAAGTATAAGAGCATCTTCCTCTATAATGAACTTTTATGTGTAGCTATTCCCAGGCTTACATCCTGTAAACCAAAGGTGGGGAAATGTCTAGCCCATAGGCTGTCTTGGGACATCATGGGACAGACATATAAACTTCCTGTATGCCCAGTACTGCCCATGGCTATGTCTATATTGATAATTTTGTATGATCCACAAATGAGGTTATAAACATTCAAATAGACCTTGACAGAAAAAATGTTTCCCCTCCTCCGTCCCCTTTCCACTCCCTGCTCTCATGGGGAGATTTCCACGACCAGTCCCAGGCCTCAGCTGATACCCTCTGGTCAGCCAAGATCTTCTCCCTACTCCTTCTCTATATCCCTGATTCCTTCAATTCTTCACCTACTGTCACCACCTACCCTTAATTACTTAGTTTTCAGCAGGTAAGTCTGACTAAAAGAAGCTTCCAAGGTGTTCCTCATTTCCTACAATTTCTCAATTTCCTAGCAATTTCTAACTATTCCTAATTTGCAAACTAGTAGCTCATATGTTAAATGAAGGTCTATTTTGATGTGCTAAGTTTATTTTTATATTTAACTGGGGAGTATTCTCTGCCTGGTTAGTTTGTCAAAATTTCTAATTTCTCACCACTTAATGCGAAGAGTATATTTAACTCTTGCTCAATATACTGGTCTTTCTCTAGAGCCATCTTTCTTTGTAGATACATAATATTTGTACCTCTTTATGGGGAACATTCTGGCAACTAGATACATGTTTACAATCAAATCAATGTAGTGAACACTTCCATCTCTCACAATATTAATAATTTTTATGTGTTATGAATTTTGTACCCTTGTAGCCCTGAAATATATTGTTTTACCCAATCATTATCCTACTGAGTTATAGAAAACCAGAAAAAAATTGCTCTTCCTCTCTGTATTTTGATGTCTTTATCTAACTTCTTTCCATTTTCTTTTTTAAAATATATATTTTAATGTAAAGATACTGTACAGAGGGGTTACAGTTACATGAGGAAGATAATTAGTACATTTCTTATCGAGCACTGTTAACCCTTCCTTTGTTTTTCCTCTACCATCCCTTCCCTCCCCACCTCCCCAACTGCTCCCCCTCAACCCCCTTTCAAGTTGTAAAGTTCGTTTTCAACATTGTGTCTTGTACATCTCATTACTACAATAGATCAATCTGTATCCTATTTCAACATTTCGTTATTTCCCTTCCCCTCCCCAAATTAGAAAAATACATACACAAGATGCAAAGCACTGGACTCAAATACAGTGAAAACAGGGGTTATATCATGGGGGAAGAACATACAAAAGAAACAAAAAAAAATCACATAGTGCACTATAAGTACACTAAAAACACAGCAAGAAAGATAAAACCTCTTGTGTCCCTATGTTGGGGTTCATTTCACTTAGCATTTTCTTATAGTGTCATATGTACATAGCTTTTGACCTTTTCTGCTTGTCCTAGACATATACTAGTTATTGCAAATAAAGGAAACCTTGGGACCTATGTTTCTTTGGGCCTGGCTTACTTCACTTAATATAATTTTTTCCAAGTCTTTCCATTTCCTAACAAATGGGGCTGTGTCATTCTTCCTGATGGAGGCATTTCCTACCTCCTACACTTTCCATTCTGCAATATCTACTCTTTTACCACGAAATTGACTTTCTAGTTCCTACAAATGCATGAGAATATATGGCATTCATCTTTCCATGTCTGGCTTATTTTGTTTAATGTCATGAGTCAGCACCATGTACATTGCTACAAGTGACAGAATTTTATTCTTTCTATGGCTGAATATTGGTAACATACTCCCTTCATTCATCCATGGATGGGAATCTAAGTTGCTTCCATATCTAAGCTACTATTAAGTAATGCTGCAATAAACATGAGAATGCAGGTATATTTTTGGTATTTTGATTTCATTTCCTTTGGAGGTATGTTCAGTAGTAAAGTTACTGGATGACTTGGCAGTTATACATCCTCAGTTTTTTGTGGAACCATACTGTTTTCCATAATGTTTGTAACTAATTTGTATTCTACCAACAATGTATGAGACTTTCCTTTTATTACCAAATCCCCATCAGCATTTGTTACTTTATGTCTTTTTGATGATAGCTTTTACACACTAAGACAATATCTCATTATAGTTTTGATTTGCTTGTCTCTGATAATTAGTGAGACTGGGTATTTTTTACATACTTTCTTTTAATCAGTTGTCTTCTTTTTGGAGAAGTGTCTTTTTATTTTAATTGGATTATTTGGTGGTATAAGGTCTCAGCTTTTCTTAGTTCCTTATGTATATCCTGGATATTAACATACAAAATCAACATACAAAAAAATGAAAACATTTTCATATACCAAAAACAAACTTGCTGAAAAAGAAATCAAGAACTCAGATGAATAGTTTGCAAGTATTATCTCCCATCCCAAACCTTGCCTCTGAATTCTGATGATTACTTCCTTTGCTGTGCAGGAGCTTCTTAGTTTGATATAATCCCATTTGTCTATTTTTCCTTTTATTACCTCTGCCTTCAGAGCCCTGTCTGTAAGAATCCCTGACTATACCAATGTCTTAGATTCCTTGTGTTTTCATGTGGTGATTTCATGTTTTACATTTAAGGCTTTGATTCATTTTATATTCAGTGAGAGGAAGGGATCCAGTTTCAATTTTCTGCATTCACACACATACATGCACATATGTTCTATATAATTCTATACATATTTCTAAATCTATGTATCCTGGATATATTTTTATGTATGGGATATATTATATTACATAATATATATGAGATATATGTGTATTCAATCTTTCTAGCACTATTTATTGGAAAAACTGTCCTTTTTCACTCTATGACCTTGGCACCTTTGTGAAAGTTTGATTGGCTTTATTAATTATGGATTATTTATCCATTGAGATATGTTTATTTTTATACCAGTATAACACAGTTCATTTACTCTAGCTTTGTAGCAAGTTTTGAAGTTGCGTATTATAATCCTCTAGTTTTGTTGTTGTTGTTTTATTTGTGTTTTTGCTTGTTTTTGTTTGAGATTGCTTTGGCTAGTTTTTTTTGTTATTCTTCATGAATTTTGCTGTTTTTAGTTCTTCCTGCTATGACTGCTTTATTTATTTGATATAAATTACTGGTTTTGGTGGGAAATACATTGAATCTGTAGGTTGGGGGGGGGGTAGTATGGTCATTTTAACATTAATTCTTCCAAATCATGAATACAGAATATCTTGTCACTGTTGTCTTCTCTAATTTTTTCAGCAGTGTTCTATAATTTTCTTTGCAGAGATCTTTCAGTTCCTTAGTTAACTTTATTCCCAATTTCTTTTTTGTGTAGCTTAGGCTGACCTCAAACTCATGATCCTCCTGCCTTTCCTACTGAGTACAAATAATATTTATAGTGATTTGTAGATTTATAGCAAGTGGAACTGTTTTCTTGATTTCTTGTGCAGTAAGTTGGTATATTAAAGTGTTTTCATTTTTTTATGTTGACGTTGCATCCTGCAACTTTCTGAATTCATTTACCAATTGAAACAGCTTTTGGTGGAGTATTAAGGTTCCTCTATGTATCAGAATAATGTCATCTGTGAACATGGATGATTAAAACTCTTCCTTTCCAATTTTATTTTGTTCTCTTGCCTAACCGTTCTAGCTAAAGCTTATATTGTGAAAAAGTAATGAAGATAGATACCTTTTGTTCCTGATCTTAGAGGAAATCCTTTTATCATTTCCCCATTTAGTATGATTGTCAGAGTTTGGATCTGAAAGATGTCTCAAAGGCCCATATTTTATAAACTACTTGGAACAGAGAGTGGAAACTCTTAAAAGTAGAACCTCGTTGGAGGAAGTTAGGTCATTGGAGGTGTATCCCTGAATGGGGATTTTGGAACCCTGACCCCTTCATCTCCCTCTTTTCTTCTTAGCTACCATGGTGTCAGTAGCTTTGTAAGGCAACAGATACTTGAGGCTTCTAAAGCAAGATAAAGAGCACCAGTGGCAGCTGTAGCAGCTTGGTTCTGGTAGATGAGGGAGTCTACTAAGTGAATGTCTCCTTTGGAGACAGTTGCTTTTAAACTAGCAAACTTGTTAAAGCCCATAGGACTGTGGCTCCTCCTCAAGTCAGGACTACCAGTCTATGATGAGGATTGCTGGTATTTTTTACCTTTTCCTGGTGATTCAGAATTTGACCCCTGTCTGGCTCAAGCCACAGAGCTAGGATTGAAGTTTTCGTTTCCCTTGTTTCTCAATATTCCCTGTCTAACTCTATGCTCTTTCTAGTTTTTGTCATTTTTGAAGATTTCTAGAGTTCTTTCACAATCACTCTAAAATATAGATTTTCCTTTGTTACACCAATATTTCTCTCTGTCAGAGTTGTGTACAGGGCTCCTCTACTCAGCCATCTTGGCTCTCTCTTGAGAACAACCTTTCAGAGAGCAACTTTCCTCCATCAGCATTCAACTTCTTACTATTCCATATATTCTGGCTGTTAAGTTTCTTTTACATCACTCTCCATTGTGAGTCTTGATATCAAGATCGGGAGTGTGTGAATAAAGCTTTATCTACCTTTAAATTAACTATAGAAAGAACTAAAAATAGCCCAGCTTTAGTTCTTCAGGTCTTATTGGCTTGTACAAATCTTTATTCTTCATTACTGAAGAAAAGAGTCTCCCGACTTTTGCTTTATCTGCCTTTTCTGAGCCTGCACGAGGATTCATAGCTACTCAACTTAAATACTTATATCAACAGTTCCATCTCGCCTTTCTAAGAGGCTCCATTCTCTGCCTACTTCCTAAACTTTTCCACATGGTATTATAAATCAGCTTGGCACAAGCTTAACCAGAAATGTTTTCTTATTTGAAATAAAACATTAAAGTTATGACAGTTAAGTACAGCCTTCATGACCAGAGTTAAATCAAAACATAGACAAAAATCTAAGATAATTTGTACAAAATTTTCTATTCATGAAGTTGCTTGGTTTGCTGGAAGCATAAGTTAGGAAACTTAGGTTTTGTGGTATACTCTTCTACTGTTGGGCAAATAGATGGATTGTTTATAAGATTTCATCTTTAGTTACTAAATGGAAGTGGTTATTTCATTTATGGAACTTTTCAACCCTGATGATTTTTATTGAAATGCACAAAATCTACAGAAATTTATAGATTGTCTTTGTTTTTGAACTTATAGGAAATCAATGTGTTGACAGTTGCCTTGGTCAACCAAGATCGAGAGAATAATATTGAGAAAAGAAGCCAAGGCTTAAAATCAGAGAAAGAAGCTCTGCTAATAGGTAAGGAAATGCTATTTTCTTCATGTATTCACTTCAACAATCATTATGTATTTAAATAAAATAATAATATAGTAGTTTACCTTCTCCTTGTTGTCAATCTAAACAGCTCTGCCTTCAGAGGTGAGATTAATTTCATCAAAACATACATTTCAAATCGGCAGCTTACAAACTAACATAGGTTTGTATTCTTCTCTAGCCAAATATATTAGCTGTTTTTTGGCATCAAAAGGAAGTCAAGTAAACAGATTAATCTGAATTTCACTCATTTTTAAAATTTAGATGTAGTACTTACAGCTGGAGATCAGAGTTAGCTCGTATCCCAAAGTTCTTTTTTTCTCTCCTTTTTTCTTTTATTTCTTTTCTTCTTGTTTTTATTGTGAAAATACTGTACAGAGGAGTTACAATTACATGGGCAAGATAATGAGTATATTATCAAGCATTGTAGCCTCCTCCTTTGTTTCCCCTTCCCATCCCTTCGCATCTTCCCCCCTACCCCAACCCACTCCTCCACCCCCCAAAGTTATAAAGTTCGTTTTTGACATAATGACTTGTACATCTCATTGTTGCAATGGGTCCACCTGTATCCCTATTTAAATGATTTGTTCTTCCCTTCCCCTCCACAAATTATACCAACATCAAATACAGGGAAAACAGGGGTTATACCGTGGGGGAGGGACATACAAAGCAACAAAGAAATTATCTTATAAATGTGTTAGAAACAATCGCATGAAAGAAAAAAAACATTTGAATACATATCTTAGGGTTCATTTCCCTAACATCAACTTATCTGACCTTTTCTGCTTGACTCAGACATATACTAGTTATTGCAAATAAGGGAAACCATGGGACCTATGTTTCTTTGGGCCTGGCTTATCCCAAAGTTCTAAACCAAGCCAGTTTTCACAAAATTGAAGTGTTACACTAACAGAAGAGATATCCTAAGGTCAGGCCCAAGGCCAGACACATAATTCTGATAAAACAGGAAAAGCCAAATGAATAGTATTGGCCAACTAATCTAGGGTTTCGTGTCCATGTGTGCACCCACTGGTCCAGGATAAACAAGAATGGCCATCTACTAAAAAGAAGAAAGAAGGGCACTATTTTTAATCTAAAGCACTCTGTTTTCTCACTAAATACATCCAGGCTGGTTTTGCTCTGTCTGGACGAGAGGCAAAGTTTCAAATACCTCTTTGAAAGTCAACATCAGTTGATCCAAAAGCATCATTTACTCTGTCAGGAAAATGTTCTTGGGGAAGATGTGACTGGGATCCCAGGTCAGAAACCTGTATGTCCCAGGAGCCCTCAAACATGGAGGAAAGAATACCACTATTCTCACAAAATAATGCACAGCCTTGATTCAAAGCAATGGCTTGGCCCTGACTCCAGCGTAAGGTTCAAATGCAGACTAACCCCTCCCTGGCATAGTTAACAGTGATGAATGAGTTCACTGCACATGTGTGAAAAGTTGTTCTCCTGTAGTTGGTTATCTGGCAGAAGTAGCACCTGGTTACATTCTCTAACTACTGCAAAAGCTCTCAGTTCAAACTGACAGGTACACCAGGGCCTGCAGAAGCTGGCACAGGATGAATTAAATTCAAAAGATAGTCCAAACTTCATCCATCACATATAGATTTTTCAACTACAGGGTTATTGAATATGACATCAACTTAGAGATACTCCAAGGAAAACCAATTATTTTTTCTCTCTCTCTGATGATATACAGCTGTAATAACATGCCATGTGCAAATCTCAGAAGACATGCTGATGTGCTCTCAGTTCCAGGAACCCAAAATAAGCCCATATGCAGTTGGTAACTGGATTTTTTTCTCCTATTGGCAACTGCATCCAATGCCCACAACTGTTTCCCATTCATTCAGTGGCAAAAAAAATACAGTTATTTAAAGGCTTAAGAAAGGGAGAACAGCTAGACACTGGTGGCTTATACCTGTAATCCTCACTACCCAGGAGGCTGAGATCTGAGGATCAAGCCAGCGCTGGCAGGAAACTCATATCTCCAATTAACCACCAAAAATCCAGAAGTGGAACTGTGGCTCAAGTGGTAGAGCAGAGAACTAGCCTTGAGGAAAAAAGCTAACCGATAGGCCCCGAGTTCAAACCCAGCATAAAAAAAATGGGGTACTTCTCATTGTTGCAACAGGTCCACCTGAATCCTTAAACGACTTGTTTGTCCCCATTTCGTTCTCAAATAAAATAAAATACAATTTAAAAAAAAAATGGGGTAGGCATGTCTTTATTTTCTTTCCATTAGAAATTGTTTCTGCTTTTATTTTATAATCTACTTGACAGATGTAACCCATTTATAACATTATCTAAAAAAAAATCTCCATATGTATATCCATACTCATGGCCACCACATTTAAAGAATAATATGCTTTAACACTGTACAATAGGACTATATGGGGAAGTTCTATTTATAACTGGCTGCCTCTGCTGCAAACTTCAGTATCAAACCAAAATGCAATTCATTACTCAATTCTATTAAAAAGAAATATTTTTGTAAGTCAGGATCTTCAGTAAAAAGTATGTATAAAACTGTGGGTGCTGGTGGCTTAAGACTGTAAGCCGAGCTACTCAGGAGGCTAAAATCCATATGGCTTTATTTGGAGACCATCCTAGGCAGAAAAGGGTACTAGAATTCATCTCCAAAAACAGCCAGCATAAACCAGGGCTGGTGACTTGACTCAAGTGGTAGAGTACTAGCTTAGCATTTGTGAAGTCCAAAACCGGGTACAGTTGGGAGAAATGGGGAGAACTTATCAAGATGCATTATAATCATAAAACTGACATGTTAAATGGAAACGCTGTTGTATAACTACTTAAAGATTATTATTGTTGTTGTTGTTGTTGTTATTATTTTGCCAGTCGTAAGGCTTGAACTCCAGGCCTGGGCTCTTTTCCTGAGTTTCTTTTGCTCAAAGCTCTATCACTTGAGCCACAGCATTACTTCTAGATTCTTCTGAGTAGTTTATTGGGGATAACAGTCTCATGGACTTTCCTGACCAGGCTGGCTTTGGGCCCTTCCAGGAAATGGGCCGTTCTGCTAACTGACTTTGGCCATTTACCCCACATACCTACCTTAAGGGTGGAGCTATAAACCCACCCCAGGCAGATTGTGTAAGCTCGACACAGATTCTGGTGGAGTCATAATTGTTTTGGACCAGCCGATAGAGCAAAGGAAATTCCTGGTACCAAATATGCCCTTTTCTAAGGATTTCTTGTGGGTAAAGTGGGTCTAGCAGTCCTCTGGCCTTCTGATGCATCTGGAAGAGTTAAGAATAATACTCTGCAAATTTTCTGGGATCTTCCTTATGATAACTAAACTTGTAGAGAAGACATGGAGACCTGTTCAGATCCAATCTAGATCAGCCACACTGCAGAAAAACTACCAGATTTAATTGGTCAATGTTTAGCACATCTCAGTATATGTAACATACAATATATTTAGGTGACTTGACTCTCTAGGAACATTAATGTTAACATGAGCAATGCACACTGGCACAAATTATAATTTCCTGGGAGATACAAGTAGTGAATAAAGAAGCTGTTTCAAAAGAATTTAAAAGAGTATAGAACCTAAGTTTAAACACAAACAATAACCAATCCAGTTACTTGTGGCATATATTCTATCCATTCTCATGACTGAAGACTTTATTTCAAGTGCTTCATATTGGAATTTATCAGAGAAGATCTGGGGAATTTTGTTAATGAATCATTTGGAGCTTTGCACATCTGGATCCTAAGTTTTCCAAACTTTCTTCTTGACAATGAATGGGTGAAGTGTTCTATGCTCCAGTCCAACTAAAGAAGATGGGCTCTTAAAAATACTTTAGTTGACTTCTGGATTATTTATTTTGTGATCAAGCTTGTCTTAGGAAGACAGATTGACATCTGATTAGGCTTTATAAGAATTAGATTTTTCTGGTGTACTGCAGAGTAGCATTTTATGTCTCATACCTCTGTGGTCACCACATGTTAAACCAGCTTGACACCACTCAGAGTCTGTGCCAGACCTCCTAGCTCATTCCACATATGGCCCACATGTTGGATTTGGCATATGTTAAAGCTGTTTGGGACACAGTGAGTTAGTACTTTTGATTTGAGACCAAAACTTTGTAACTGTGTTTGGCAAGAAACTACTAGATGTCATCATGAAGGAGAATAGATCAATTTTTTTTATTAATAAGCCAGTACTCTGAGGGGATGTTGACAATCCAACTGTGGGTCTGTATCCCTCTATTTTCTCATGTTTTTTTATATACTAACCTAATAGATTTCTAATCACAGAAGCCAAGTTCATCATGCTAGTCATCATTGCAAATCCAGTTAAAGCCCAAACCTTTCTAACAATTTGAATGGTTTGAACTGTTTGACACAGCAGCTTTTCTTCAAAACCTCCTCAACACTTGGTGCTTGTGGCTCTTAGCTATTCAGGAGACTGAGATCTGAGAATCCCAGGCAGCAAAGTCCTATGAGACTCATATCTCCAATTAATTGCTAAAATGCCAGAAGTGGCGCTGTGGCTCAAAATGATACAGTGCTAGCTAGCTGTCCCTGAGCAAAAAAGCTCAGAGACAGTGCCCAGGCCCTGAGTTCAAACCCTAGGATCAGGACACACACACAACAGCAGCAGCAACAACAACAATGGTTCCCAGAGAACCATCTGCACATTCTTAACGATCAGGCCAACTTTTGCACACAAGGCCCCAACTCCTCCACAGATCAAGACGTCCATACTGTGGGCCATCAAGGTGTTTCTTCACATATCTCTCACACCACCATTTCTATCACCGACGCCATCCCAGACCAGTGCAGGGGCTGTGTCTGAAATGTTCCCCTGACTTCTGGGTAGTAGGTGCAAATGAACCAACGTTGCAGAGACAACTTCTACAAAAAGTCAGGCAGTGACTATTTGGTGTTGGCAGTGAACAGAACTGAAGCCCATTTACGATGCACTTGAGAAAAGGAATGTGGAGAGTAATGTGCTCCTCTCTAAAAGCTACTGACCATAAGCAGTGAGTCACTGACTGAAATCTTGTTTCCAAAGCACAAATATCCATATCAATAAATCAGCAAACATCAGTCAAGAGTCTACCATAAGAATGATCAGTCCTCATTGTGAGAAAGAATCACCTGGGCAATTTATTCATACCACAGAATCTTAGGCCACTCCCTAGATTTTGTTCATTCCCAAACTAACATCTACATAAATACTGAAGCAGGAACTTTGGAATCATGTTCTGAGAACTTCCATATACCAGTACCAACACCAACCTCTGGGTTAGCTGATGGTGGAAAAAGAGAAGTTCACAGATACTGGCCAGGATCATTGGCTCATCCTGTAATCTCAGCTACTTGAGGTATTGATAAGAAAATCACAGTTCAGCCCAGCACCAGTGGCTTACACCTGTAATCCTAGCTACTCAGGAGGCTGAGATTTGAGGATTGCAGTTCAAAGCCAGCCAGGGCAGGAAAGTCCATGAGACTCTTATCTCCAATTAACCACAAGAAAACTGGAAGTAGCATTATGGCTCAAGGGCTAGAGCACTAGCCTTGAGCTGATGAATTCAGGGACAGTGCCCAGGCCCAGAGTTCAAGCCCCACAACTAACAAAAAAAAAATTATGGTTCAAGACCAACTTGGGCACAGTCAGTGAGACTCAGACTGAGACTCAGTAACACAAACAAGTTGTGCATGGTGCCATACACTTGTAATTCTTGAAATTCCAGCTATCAAAAAGGTGAAGTTAGGAGGATCATGGTCTAAAGCTAGCCCCAGCAAAAGTTCAAGAACATATCTGAAAAACAAAAAGAATAATGTACTGACAAGAAGTAATCAATATACTTTTAAAAATAGGAATTGCTTGCAAATGATGGATTGGCCCTGTGACACCCTGCTAGCTGATGATCACAGTCAGGATCCTGATGGTCCTGAATGATCTCAGCAGGTGGCTATTCTGATTATTAATGTATTGAAGCATCTGACAAGTAACCTAGGGAAAAATCATTCGTCCACTGTGGACCTAGGACTCATACTGTCCAGTTAGGAGTTTAATTGGATGGTCTTTTTTAACTGAGTACTCTGTGATATATGAAAACTGTTATTAAGGGGGCATCCCCATTTAGACAGTGATCTAGTATGTAAGTAGACTATCATATGTATCAACCTATAAGCATGAGCTTGGTTATCTGGTACCTTTAAAAAAAACTAGAAGGTGAACTGGCATGGTAGTATATACCTATAATCTATACACTCAAGAGGCTAAAGTAGGAGATCATGAACTTCAGATAGCAAGAACCTGTCTTTAAAAAACAGAAGAAGTAAGCTGAGCACTGGTGGCTCACGCCTGTAATCCTAGCTACTCAGAAGGCTGATATCTGAGGATCACGGTCCAAAGCCAGCCTGGGCAAGAAACTCCATGAGACTCTTATCTCCAATAAACCACTAGAAAACCCGAAGTGGCATTGTGGCTTAAATGGTAGAGCGCTTGCTTTGAGCTGAAGAGCTAAGGGATAGCTCCCAAGCCCAGAGTTCAAGCCCCACGACTGACCAAAAAAAAACAAAAAACAAAAAACAGAAGAAGTAGAAGGGCAGGAGTAAGGAGGAAGAGGAGGGGAAGAAGGAAGAGAATGAAAGGATAAAGAGGAAGGATAAGAAAACAGAAAGAGGAAGAGGAGGAAGAAGAAAATCCATTTTGATCCCTTGATCTCTTTCAACAAACACTCCATTTCAAACAACAGAGTGGTGAGACAAAGGATGGACAATTCAAAAACTATATACACAAGACAATATGTTGGAAATGATCTGTACAACTTGGAGGAAGGGACATGGGAAGGAAGAAAAGTAGGAGAAAATTGAGGGAAGGCATACCAAGATTGACAAGGAAGGTATTCATTACTTTACTTACGTAACTGATACTCCTCTGTACAATAAAAATTAAAAACAGCACTATTTCCATGTTCTCCATTACAGCATAACCTTTGTAAATGCAGTCTGTACCCAGCATTTCTATTCCATTGCTGCCCCTCTATCTTCAGCCCACTTCATTGGTTCACCTCTCACAGTGACCTGTTCTTGTCTTGCCTACTTGAATACTTTCTGTTGACAATTTCTCACTTTCTCCATCAGTCAGCTGCATTTTTTTTCTGGCTGAACTCCCACAGGAATATTCTGGAAATGCTTTCTTCTCTTAGCTATCGTGAAATCCTCTTTCTTTTTGAACCACAAGTTCAAGGTCACTGTCTTTTCTGTTACTTGTTTTGTTCTCTTTATTCTGCTTATAATTATCTCAGTCTATTTCCTTGAGTTTTCATTCCTGCATGTATCATCCGGGTGGTTCTCTAGACTAAAAGTTGTGCCAGAGAAGGAATTTCTCTGCCTTATACATGCTGACCCTTAGTACCTCCTGCTGAGTGAGTGACTAAAGCAACATATTTAAGGGAATAACAAAGGAAACAAAATCTAGTATCATTTGCTTGCTTTAATGCTGCTTCCTTGGTCTTAGATTCAGAACTGAGAGTAAACTGTAGCCTGTTTATATCAACTTTCTTAACAAGATTGGTCACTGGCTGAATAGAGCTGGTTTGTAGATTTTTTTAAGGTTCTTTCAAAAAGACTAGGAGTACTAATAATTATTTGCTTCTCTCTATTCTTAACTAGTTATTTACAATTGTACTTTGCATGCCTGGGAAGCTGGTTCTTAAATGGACACTCCTCCTGCTTGTCCCCCAAATGGATAATAAGCAGGAGTTGAATCTGCCTTGCTGTAGGCAGAGCAGCTGGACGCAGCCCATGGCTCCACCCCTAGGTCCTTCAGGTCACTCTCAGAGGGCCATAAAGTTATCTCCACTTGGCAGGAGAGTGCCTGGCGACATTTCTCATTAGCTATTCCTTTTCTATTCCTAGGAAAAAGAAACCCATTATTTACTTAGGAAGCTCACAATGAATCTGATCCCTCTCCAAAAAAAAAAAAAAAAAAAAATTCCACTAACAGCAACAGACCCCTAGCCAAAAGCAAAATAGAGCAAAAAATCTGCATTTTCTCAGGATGTCATTAAGGATATTAAAATTAGCCAGACATGCTGGTACCCACTTATAATCTCAGCTACTTGAAAGGTAGAGCAAGGGATCAAAAGTTAAGGATACCCTATCTTAAGTACAAAATATGTACAAACACACACACGCACACACACACACACACACACACACACACACACACACACACACATATCATCACCATTATTTCTTTCCACTATCCTCATTATTTTCTAAAAGGAGATTTTAGATCATTTAAATAGGGATACAGGTGGACCCATTGCAACAATGAGATGTACAAGTCGTTTGAAAAATGAACTTTACAACTTTGGCTGGGGCAGGGGTGTGAGGGGGGAGGTTAGGGGGAGTGATGGGAAGGGATGGGAAGGGGAAACAGAAGAGGAGGCAACAATGCTTGATAAGAAATGTACTCATTACCTTGCACATGTAATTGTAACCCCTCTGTATGGTATTTTCACAATAAAAAAAAATAAAAATAAAATTTAAAAAGTACTATAAAATGCCCAAAAAAGAGATTTTAGCAAAGAAGGCAAAGGAGCATTCAAAGAAAGCTCATGAAGCTCAGAATAAAATGGTAAGATAAGTCTGAAAATAGACTATAATTTTTATAGAGAAACAATAGTTAATTGTTTTTTAACTTCTTCATTTTACTGTAAACCTGTAACATCCCTTTTCAGGTCATGGAGAGCTTGTCTAAACCCTTCAGTTCTCTGTCCTGTTCTGTTTTGTTTTTAACTTGAAGTTTAAGAAACTTAATGTTCCACCCTGGAACATCCCAAGCAGCACAAAGGAGAGCAAGAGACAAAGATATTACCTTGGATTAGCCCATGGCCCCCTCCCAACACAAGATGACCTGCTACAAGAATCATAGGATTGCCTGCTTTTCTCCCTGATTACATTTTATACCACTGAGATCTCCCCCTTTGGCCCTTCAGCTCTCTAGTTTCACTGCTTACAATACACAGAACATGAGACTTAATGCAACTTGTTTAAAAGAGCACTTTCAAATTTGCCCAAGCCAGCTCCTTAACACAAAACAACACACATTCTGTGAACTTGACTCCCTCTCTGTTTTGATTTTGGATCTAGAAGCATTGGAGGATGGGAAGATAATGCTTTTTACCTTGGCCCTTACACCAGTATCCAGCTGTTCATTTGTCAGTACAATGTTGACAGTTGACTCTCACAAGGCAAAGGGCTTCTGATTCCTGATCACACTCCAACCCAAGCATTCATTCACAGGCCTTTATTAATGATCTTGTCAACCACAGCAGAGAAGAGGAGAGAGGCTGGCTCCCTTTCAGCAGCAGCCATGATTGAAGGGCAGAGCACGTTAGAGGATGAACACACACTTCCTCCAATGGCAGCTCAGGGGACAGGCCACAGCTGTAATTACCAGGAAAACTCAAGGCAGTGATTTCTGGCACAGCTGTCTGAGTCATTTTCAGCACAGTCCACTGAGAGAAAGAAAAAGATAATTTTATCCTTTCAATAACTACAATTTTATATTGGTAAATCAAGCATAAAATTGGTAGTTGAACTGCTTCCAGGAGTCTTTGTTTAGAAATACCTTTATTCATCTATATATAATCTCCAAGTCTACCTTTACTAACTACTGTCATTGTAGGAGGGGAAGTGTTCTGTATACCAGGTTACTATTACTGTTTCTGGATCATGCTATTCTTGAATGATCGCTCAGTGATGTTAAAAATAGCATGACCAGGAGCTGGAGGCCTGGCTCAAGTGTAGAGTACCAAATCTTTGAATGATAAAGTATCAGACCCCTGGTTCAAGTCCTGTTCCCGGAAATGAAAAAAAAGTAGGAAAGGATAAAAAAAAAATGGCAAGACTCTAACTTCCAAAAGTCATTGAGATTAGATGGCATTATGTAACTGAGACTTTGCATACACTTTACAACGGCTGTCTTTTTTTATTCAGGCATCATATCAACGTTTCTTCATGTCCATCCTTTTGGAGCCAATATCGAATACCTTTGGTCATACATGCAGCAGCTGGACTCCAAGGTAATTTTCAGTGCTAAAATTTCACAGATTGCTTGCTGTGTGCAGGTGGACATGAGTGAACAGCACTGGGGTAGAACAGCCTGGGGAGGGTTATTGTGCTGCTTCCACGGGATGGGGGACGGGTGGCTCATGGTTGCCTTCTCCATTGCTTTTGCCTTCTCCTGGGCCTCTTTTCTCTCCCCTCCTGATTTCTTCCTCTTCCTCCTCTTCCCCCTTCCTCACTCTTCTCTTCCCTCTTTTTCCTACCCCCTCCTGCTCTTCCTTTCTCCTCTTCCTAATCCTGCCATCTCCTCCTCTTTCTTCTCCCCCTTCCTCCTCTTTCACCCTCTTCCTCCCCTTTCTCCCTCTCATTCCTTCTCTTTTCTGTTTTCTCCTTCCATCTCTTTCTCCCTCCTCCTTCTTCCTCTTCTTCTTTCCCCTTCCTTCTCCTTTCTCCTCCCTTTTCCTCCTCCTTTCTCCTCCCTCTTTCCACTTCCTCCTCTGCCTTTCTCCCCCACTGTTTTCTTCTTTTTTCTTTCTTCTCATTCTCTTCCTCTTCCCTCCATCTTCCTTCCTTTTTCCCTTTTCACAGAAATTGAACCAATAGTTCCTTTTATTCCACACTGTTGCAAGCATTTTTAGTTGTCTTTGTTATTTTTTTTTATAATGACCATTTTAACTGTAGTTTTAATTTGTATTTCTCTAATGGTTAAGGGTGTTGAGCATTTTAAAATGTTTCTTGGGTACTTAACAATTCTTTTTTTTTTGAGAGGTGTCTGTTCAAGGCTTAGGCAAACCTTTTACCACTTATTTACATCCCTAGCCCTTTGTAGAAAGAAAAGCAACATAAAGAAATTTCAATTTACCTGTTGGCCTGAAAGTTCTAGAAACAAGGAAGAAATCAGAATCAAGGGGCTAATGTGACATGATCCTTAGGCCATATTGTCACAGGATTCCATGTTAGAGATATCACACAACAGAGGGATAGTCACTTCAGAGAACATAAAATTATGGCATGAAATGGAAGGACAGTTTCCATGACGTTTTCCACAGTATTCTCTAAGTGAAAAGAAGTGATTGCCAAGTTATTCTTAGCTGTGCCCCTAAGCTCTCTCATCAGCAAATAGCTGTATCTCTAGCCTTTTGTAGTATTGTGTGCTAAAAGGGAATAACCAGACAAAGCTCAATTCTTACTGAGTTACAGTGACCACTGAGAACCATTGTGTATACAGTGATTCCTTACCCAGAGAGGGTTAGGAATGGAGCCCAGAAAGGGGTAAAGTCTGAAAACAATAATGAATCAGAAAAGCCTGTGGGACTTTTGGCTGAAGGGAAAGTGGAAAGAAGTAAAACCTCCTCCAAGGGGCAAAACAAAATACATGGGATTTGTATGACCACATCTACAACATGCACTTTTGAGATCTATGTAGACATTTATGTGTTATTCTCGTCAGTTAGCATGGACTAAATTACTACATTGTGCTGTTATTCAACCCAGATGACCAATACATGATTGTTGTTTGACTTTTCAGTGGGCCTGATACTTTTTTTCTTTGAGGAACAATCCAATCATCAAAAACTAAAAATATTGTTTAGTTATACAGATTTAGACATGATAGACCAAACAGGGTGGAAGGAGTAAGATTACAAAATTATTTCTTAATTCTTTATTGACATACTAATTGTGCAAATTGGTTAAGTCTAGTGTAATTGTTTTTTTAATTCCTTTGGGTATTTGTACAAGAGTGGTATATATCAGGATCAAATGGTAGGTAAATGTTTTTAGTTTTTTTGAGGAAATCATATACTGATTTTCATAGTGCCTGCACCAATTTACATTCCCACCAATAGTATATAAGAGTGCTTTTTATTCCACAGTCTTGTCAGCATTTGTTACTTTTAGTTGTCTTCATGATTTTTTGTTCATTTTGATAATGATCATTCTAGCTTGGGTCTTTACCCAAGTATCTCATTGTCGTTTTGATTTCCATTTCTCTAATGGTGAAGGATATTGAGCATTTAAAAAATATTTCTTGGATTCTTAGAATTCTTCTTTGAAAGTGTCTATTCAGATCATCTGCCAATTTTTAAAGTATATTATTTAGTGTTTTAGGTTGAGGATTTTTTTTTTTTTTTTTTTTTTTTTTTGTCGGTCGTGGGGCTTGAACTCTGGGCCTGGGCGCTGTCCCTCAGCTCTTCAGCTCAAGGCGAGCGCTCTACCACTTGAGCTACAGCGCCACTTCCGGTTTTCTGGTGGTTTATTGGAGATAGGAGTCTCACGGTTTCTCCTGCCCGGGCTGGCTTTGAACCGCGATCCTCAGATCTCAGCCTCCTGAGTAGCTAGGATTACAGGCGTGAGCCACCAGCGCCCGGCTAGGTTGAGGATTTTTTAAGCTCTTTATATATTCTGGATATTAACTCTTTGTTAGGTGAATGGCCAGTATTTTCTCCCATTAGGCAGGCTTCCTATTAACTCTGTTGTGTTTGCTATTCAGGAAGCTCTTTGATTTGATGCAGTCTCACCTGTTAATATTTGCTTAAGTTTCCTTTCTTTGTAGTCCTGTCCAGGAAAGCATTGATTATCCTAATGTTTTAAAGTATTTCCCTTGTGCTTTCTTTGAGAATTGTCAGGTCTTACATTTAGATCATTGATCTATTTTCAGTTGACTTATACAGTGTTGGCATGTACACAATCTGTACTTTTTCCTGCATTGTTTTATGAAGAGAAATATTTAATATGTTTTTAGCACCTTTTCTGAAATTCAGTTGCCTATACATGCATGGGTTTATTTCTGGGATCTCTATTTTGTTCTATTAGTCTATGAGTCTGTTTTTATGCCAATACCTGTTGTTTTCTGTTACTGTGGTTCTGTCTTGAAAGTTGATATTATGATGCTTCTAGTTTTGTTCTTTTTACTCAAAAACATTTTGGTTATTGAAAGTCTTTTGTGCTTCCACTTGAGTTTTAGGATTTTTCCCCTTAGGTATACAAAAGATGTCATGGATATTTCAATGGAAATTCCAAGAGATCACTTTGGACTGTGTGGATATTATAATAATATTCATTCCTCTAATCTATAAGCATGAGAAGTCTTCAGGTCTTCTTATCTTCAGTTTCCTCTCATCAGTGTTTTGTACTTTTCATTGTAGAGATCTTTCACTTCTCTGATTGTTTATTCATAAAAGATGTATTTTATCTTTTTAATCTACTGTGAGCTGCTTTCATTTCTTCTTAGCAAAAAATGCATTATAAGTCTATAGGTTATTGATTTTTGTATGTTGCTTTTACATCCTACTACTTTACTAAATTTATTCATTCAAATTGTCTCTTAATGGAGTCTTTACATATTCTATGCTTAGGAATTCTATATATAGAATAGTATCATCCACAAGCAAGGATAATTTGACTTTGCTTTTTTTTCTTGCTTAATTGCTTTAGCTAAAACTGCTAGTACTATACTGTAAAAAGAGCAGTGAGAGTAAGCAGCCCTATTTTGTTCTTGAGCTTAGGGGAAACTGTTTAGCTTTCCTCCCACTCAATATGATGCTAGCTAGCATCTATTATGTGAGATATAATACTTAATGTGTTCATGTCTTCTGCCATGAAGGAATACTGAACTTTAGCATATACTCTTTGTGATCTATTGATATGATCATATGATTTTTTACCTTATTCCATTGATCTGATATATTACATTCATCAATTTGCATTATTAAATATATAATTTCTAAACAAAAGAAGACAGTAGGCATCTTTCTATATCTGCCATGAGACTAAATTGATCATGGTGATGATCTTTTAGATATGCTGTTGAATTTGCTAGCATTATTGCTGAGAATTTTTGCATCAGTAGTCATGTTTTCTTTTTTGTTGTCATTTTTGTTATTATGCTCTTAATACTTTTCATCACAGCAATGTGACCTCATGGAATGAGTTTGGAAGAGTTCTTTCCATTTCATATCTCTGAATGGATTGAAAAGTTTGGTAAAATTCAGCTGTGAAGCCATCTGGTCCTAGCATCTTCTTTATTACTGATTTTATACCATTACTTGTTTTTTAAATGTATTATTTACATCAGGTAATGAGTTCATTTCCTTTCATACGGCGTTTTCCCTTCCCTCAATCTCTCCCAATCCCTCCTTCCTGTCTCCACCCATGAGTTGTATAGCTCACTTTCAACCATGTCCAGCTCCACCACTTCACTTTTTACCCTTTTCCCTCAAGTTCTATACCCTCTCTCCCCACTCCTGAAAATATACACATTTGTTTTCTTATTTCCTCTAGATCAATTCTGGAAAGTTGGTTTTTGCCTATTATCTTCCTAATTTCTTAACTCTTTGACTTTTTAGTAATCAGTCATCTGAATTAGTTGTCAAGCGTTTCGTTGCTTTTGATATTTTTGGAATTTGTTGTTAGAGAGTTACGGTCTTCTAGAAGTGGCATATTTTTTTTTCATCTTTCTTTAGTTCCAACATTAAAATTTGTGTATTTATTGGACCAGCTCTTGCTACTGCTTTTACAGCAAGACCTTCATCCCAAGTAGTTATCCCCTAAGGATGTGTCATAGGATTGTCACTTGGTTTTGCTGTGTTGGTTTTAATGATGTGTGTGCATTGTACAATATTGTGTCTCTGAAGCTTCTTTGGTTGTGATCAGAGAATTTGGACAGTATGTACCATGGAGAATTCAGAAAGACCCACTAGTCTCTGTAGACCAAAGAACATTGGCAACACTTTAGCAGTTCAGGCAGGTGAGGTTTGTTAGCAGTGATATGGGGTAATGTCTTGGGTGGCTGCACCTACAATGACAGTTCCTCGCCACATGAGGTGACAGGAGTATCCTTAGCCACTTCAGCTGAGGTGCAGTCTCATGCGCTGCCCAGGAATAGGTGGTAGCATGAACAGCGGCACCCTGTCAGTGGGTCTCACACCCAATCCCAACAACAGAAAAGGGGTGGAAGCAGCCAGCAGAGGGAAGCATGCAGGTGAGAGGGCATCAGAAACCATGATGTCCCTCTGCTGGGAGCAGCTACTTGTTGGAGGAACCTCAGAATCTGGCTGTGCGAGCCTGTTGGCTGAGTAGTGGCTGGAATGTTTCTCTCCAGCTTCTACAGCCGAAATGCCCATCTAGGTATATCCCCAAACCTGCTTTGTCCTTCCTTCTCTGTCCAAGGTGGAGATAACAGCCAAGCCAGAGCTGGTGTTGTTCATGGCCGCCTCAGATGGACCTTTGTGGTCTGTCTTGCCTTGCCTTGTCAGGGAAAGAGCCTGGGAACCATGTGGGCACCTGCTGTCAGTGCCAGCAGGGCACAAATCCACATGCAGCTTCTTAGCAAATACATTGTAAGTATATAGGTTACTGACTTTTTTGTGCTGCTTTTGCAGCCTACTACTTTACTAAATTAATTCATTCAAATTTGTCTCAGAAGGCAAACTCCCTAATCCCCAAGAGCAGTGTACCCCGTCTCCTCCATGTGGCAAACCCTGTTCCGTATAGTGCAGGGTACCCAGCAAGTTTGGAGGCAGTTTGTCTAATGCACCAAGTTGGGTTCTTAAGGCAGCTACTTGCTGAGCTGTCTTAAGAGTAGTGGGATATCTGGGGTTCTAAGACTGGATTATGCAGGGGTTTCCAACCCCTGGGGCTTCCCACTTTCCCACAGCCACAGGTCTACAACACCCCAGGTGTTCTTTGGGAAGTGATGGTATAACATGCTTCAAGTTCAGAGTCACATTATTGTTTCTCTGTGGCCTTCCCTCAAATAGATAGAAAGGTAATGGAAAATGCTGTATGTTGACATAAAGGATGTGCTGCTTTGTCGTGTTGAACTTGGAAGGGTTTCTTTGATGAGGTTTGTGGCTGCTGTTCTTTCGCATTTTTTCCCTTCACCTGTCTCACTCTTCTTTACTGTCACTGCTTTCTTTGTGGGATGGAATAGTGATATAGCAGAGTGCTGGCATGGAATGAGCCCTCCAGACGAGACTCCCGTCATCGTTATTATCCTTCCCTTTGCACTGGGGACATGTCTTTCCTCCCTCTTCTGGCATTCTCTAGTGGAAGGTCTTGTTGAGGAGGCACTTGTTTTCATGAGTTGAGATGGCTGCAGAATTCACTGGATTCTGTATATATAAGGATTGCAGGGTCTTCTCCACTTCCACTATAAGTTGGTGATCTGTGCGTGCATAGTGTGTGTGTGTGTGTGTGTGTGTGTGTGTGTGTGTGTGTGTGTGTGTGTGTGTGTGTGTGTAAAATCATCTGGGAAGTGGGAGGGATTGAGAAACAACATGTCTATTTAGATGAAGTGAAAGCTTCTTTTATTACTCCAGGACAGAGATCAGATGAGATTTGTGTTTTCTCCTTTGTGAATCTCTGAAGAGAGAAAATTCACATGTCCAGTCCCTGGTAATTAAATAGCAGGCCTTTCCAGAAGAGATTGCATGAGATGGAATTCCACCACTTAGACCATGAAGGAAGTTTATCCCTTACAACCGAAATACACAGTCTCCCCTGATTTCTTCCCTTACTCCCTGCTATCTTCTCAGTGAAATGCCCCATAGTGCTGTTAAGGCTTTTTCTTCTTCCTTCATCAAAAAAAAAGAGCTCTAAGTAAAACTGCTGGATGCCGGGGATTAGCCCACATACCATTTCTATCCCAGTGAGGGTGAGAGTATATGTAGACTTTTTAATCCATCGCACAAATTATTGCTGTAGACTGGAATGCCATCTCTTCAGGGCTTAAGTAGAAAACAAAATAATGAGAGGTCTGCCCTATAAGTATCCACCAGGGCCTTGTACTCACATCAGCTGCCAAAAGACTCATAATCCTACAGCCTCTGGCAGCCTGTGGATGCTGAGGGTCTGGGTATCGCAGCCTGGCCCACCTGCTTCTGGTTAATCAGAATAAACTGCAGGTCACAGTCCTTACCTCCCCACCAAGAGCAGAGGTTAATATTACATTAAGGTGACACAGATCTGGCCCAGCACCACAACCCAGGAAGTTGACTGCCTCTCATAAAGTTTGGAAACTCTACTTAGAACAACCTATTTTCCTAGAGATTTGACAACATCCTTGTTACCACAATTGCTATCAGATACCTTTTAGATTTTGCTTACCCTGGTATAGATGAGAACAAGAAAAACAGACCAGTCTCAGAATATAGCTCCTCTTATTATCCTTTCCCCAAAGGCCACACATGAGTTGGAGGGTGATTAGGAATAGAAGGAGAGGCAGGAATTAATTTAAATTATGTATGCTGAGCATGTAAATTGCACATGGCTCCCTAAAACTATGTAGCCCAACAATGGGCCATTTTCCAGTTAGATAGTATTCCTGCTCCTGATGATGATATTTGCATAGTTTTATTTTTTTCTCAATTACCCATTCTCATCCACCCAGCTCTCCTCTACCAGAAAAATGTGTCAAAAAGAATTGCAATTCATTCAGAGAAACAGGACAAGAGCAATGACTTCTTAAAGCCTTGCTGAGTCAAAACTTGTGCTTGGATACAGGCAGGACACTCTTCAAAACAGACCACACTATTTTGACCAAGGCTTCCAATACTAAATAGAATCCCATGTGTGGGCCCAGCAAGGCCATGCTCCTGCTAAGAATAAGCTGCACTGAAGAACCACTGAAGCAGAGCATTAGCAATTGCATACTTTCTGTCTCACAGAGTGCTTCCTCGCTCTTCTCCAATTTATACATTCTTAAGGAATTGTGATTCATTCTCCAGGTAACCCTGGAGTCCTTCTATATAAGTCTTCTGATAAGTCCAATAGAGCAGAAGATTTGATTTTGAAACCCTTCCTATGTACCGCCAGTGTGGGGGGATGTAAGAGGACCCACCAATCTTGCATGACACCACTATTTGTGACCAGTTTGGGTGCTCATGGACACGTGTGCACTTCCCACCCGAGGAGCAGTCATTTGCTTTTCTAGAAACACAAAAATAGAACAATCTTGAATCCCGGAAGATTTAAGTCCTAACTTAAGTTTTACAGCATAATCTTTCCCATGCCCTTGCTGAGTGGTGAAAAAGGTGTGTATTTACATTGGTGTTTTTAAAACTTACCCCCCCCCCAAAAAAAAAAACTCTTGAGTATGTGTATTTTAGTGTGATTGCTTAGCTGACTATAATGAATGTGCATTTTAGGTATCATGGTACCTCCAGAAGGCATGTGACAGTCAAAGTGACAGCATTCTTCACTTGAATTCTTAAAGAACCAAGAAGGATGTGCTCACCCACTGTGAGAGAAGTTGAAAAGGTTTCCAGGGTCCCAGTGAGTCCTGGAGTAACTTACAACTTGTCATGTGCCCAGGCCTGTCCTAGAAATCAGACAAGAAAAGAGGAAGGCCAGGGTCTGGAAAAAAATACAGGATACATGTTGCATACATGTAGAAATGTCATGATGAAACCCATCTTGAATAACTAATGTATGTATGTAATGTACAAAAGAGAAAGAAAATGATCTAAGCTAGAACTCTCCTCTCAACAAACTTGTAGTCTAGTTGAGAAAAATAACACAGTTCTGAAGTCTTGAGAATCAGGTGTGAACTAATAGAGTTTCCAAATAGGCAAGGCAGATATGCAGGAATCAGAGATGGGTCCAATCTGTTAGAGGCAACATGAGTGGCATGAAATCCTGGAGTCCAGTTCATTCTACTGGCCTCCTTCTTGGATGCATGAGCCAGCATGCATTGCCTTCCTCCTGCATTTCTTCCTGTATTCTTCTTTCCACCCTTCTTTTCTTCCACCATCATTTTTCTTCTAGATGTTTTTCTCCTTTGAATTTTTCCTTTTCTTCCCCCTTGCTTTCTTCTTTCCTTCCTGCTTCCTCACTTCATGATACATCTGTACTGTTTGTCTCTGCTACCATTTATTGTAAAGTGTGTGTGTGCTGGCACCATGGATTTGCCTAGAGGCATGGAGATTGAACAAAATGTACATGTACACTAACGGCCAGATATTAGCTTATCCTGTAGGAGGAAATCTGGATTTGAACCTGGCTTCCTGGCTCCCCAGCCTTGACACAGCCTCTACTAGTGTCCTTTTAGATCCCCAAACAAGAGCAACCCGCCCCCTTATCCAGTGTAGCTTGCCTGGTGATGCAGGATTCCAAAGTGATCATGACAACAACACACTGATGCATATCTGCTTGTGACAATGTGTACATGTGCTGAGAGGCCTAGCCAGGAGAAAGCAGGCTTGGGCTAGAATAAACAGAGCAGAAAATAAATCAAGCAGTTTCTTAAAAGTCACCTTGTAGTGTTAACAATATACAACCACCTTGGTGATATATGTGTAGCCTTCTCTCCTTCCTAAAAGAAGTGTGAAAAACAAGAATGTTCTGGAAGGAACATATGAAAAGATATTGAGAAAGCAAGATCCAAGACCTGACAATAAAGAAAAGAAGGAAACAGAACTGAAGTAAAATTTCTATGGCTAAGGTTGGACATGAAGAACAAACTTGGAAATCCTCAAGGTAAAATGTCATACAGGTTCTTCTTTCAGGCTAGGATACAAAGGCCTTGAAAACACCAAACTAATCAGAAGGCATTTTCTCCTAGATATCTCCCTTGACATGCAATGTGAATGTCTTTAAGGAAATTTTCCAGAATAGAGCTAAGAGCCTCATTAACTGAATATTGTGGAAGGATTTCTTTGAAGTGGTCTGATCCATGATTATGACATCTCTGTCCATAATATTTACAATTTTTCCAGCAGAATCAGGCTGTTATCTTACATTCACAATAGAAATGTAGCTAACTACATCTGAAGAGACTAGTTTCTATTATATGCATTTCTGGCCTTGTCAAGGCCAGAAGATATGACTTATTGCTATCTAAATTTAGTATCGTGAACATTTCAGACCCAAGTTTCACTAGTTTTTAGCTACATGGCCTTAGGAAACTTTCTTAACATCGTTATCTCTCAGTATTACCATCTGTAAAATGTTTTGTGTGTGTGTGTTACTATATGTACTTAATGAGTTGAGACCAGAAAAGCATTCCAAACAACATTAAAGACCATCTTACTTTCACTTACTACTTATTTGTTGGCTGTTATCTGTTTAATACTTAACACTACCCCTGCACAAAAGACTTGTCATCCTAATCTGTTTTGCCACATACTGCATAGGTGAGGGGCTAGCCTTCACAGTAAGTTCTCAGAGCATTCTAGGTTTTCTTTCCATTTCCCTATTTTACAAGTGATAAAATAGGCCCAAAGGTGTTAAGTGACTGATTAGTTAACTATAAAGTGGCTAATAATCATTTCAAGATCCTTTGCATCTTCATTTCTTTAATCTAGCTAGTGAGGAGGTATGTTTGCTCGTTGATGAACTGAGAAGATAACACACTCACCCTAGGCTTGGGTACAGGACTCAGGAGCTTGGCTATTATCTCCTGATGTAAGCCACAGTCTACTTTTTGAAAAAAAAATTAGTTATTGTACAGGTAGTCATGTATAGAAGGGTTACAGTTGCATAAGTCAGGTAATGAGTGCTTTTCTTTTTGGACCATGTCTCACCCTTTCCTTTCAATTCTCCCAGTTTTTCCCTTCCATCCCCACCCTTAGTTGTATAGTTCATTTTACCATATAATGTGTAGTGAGTACCGCTGCTATATTTGTTCACCCATTGTCCCACCTTTTCTGTGTTCCCCTCCCCCTTACCCTTCCAAAGGCAAGCTAACAAACAAGATAAAAGGAAAAGACAACAAAAACAGCAACAGCAACAACAAATCTCTTGTTTACATTTCTTAGAGTTCATTTGGTAAAAGATTATTTTATATGGTCATATGCTCATAGCAATTGAGCATTTGTGATCCTCTCCTATGAATATCCTTCTTTGGTCTCACTATGTGATTATCTTGAGACCTGTGTAATTTACCATATTTCAGTGTATTATTTTTAACCATCCAGTGTGTTTACTTGTAAATTGATAGGCATATTCTAATTACCACAAATGAGGGAAACCATGCAACCTATATTTCTCTTAGTCTTTTACCTCATTCAATATACTTTTTTCCAACTCTTTCCATTTGCTAATGAATGATATATCATTCTTTCTGATGGAAGCATGGAATTCCATTGTGTATACACCACATTTTCTTGGTCCATTCATCCACATAGGGCCATCCGGTCTGATTCCATAGCTTGACTATGGTAAACAATGTTGCAATGGACATGGTTGTGCTGGTCACTTTAGTGTGGCATTGTTTGTGTTCTATTGGATAAATACCCAGGAGTGGAGTTGCTGGATCATAGGGAAGCTCTATGTTTAGTCTTTTGAGAAACCTCCATACTGCTTTCCAGAGTGACTGAACAGTTTACATTTCCACCAACAGTGTACCAGCATTCCCTTTTGGCCACATCCCCACCAGCATCTGTTGTTGTTAGTTGTCTTAATACTAGCCATTCTAAATGGGCTAGTGGATGAGGTAGAATCTCAATGTTGTTTTGACTTGCGTTCCTTTTATGGACAGAGTTATTGACTATTTCTTTTGTATCTATTAGCCATTCTTGTTTCTTCCCCTAAGAAGGCTCTCTTTAAGTCTTTAGCCCATTTATTAATTGGGTTGCACATTCTGCTTTTTTATAGCATGCTCTAGGTAAAAGTCAAAAAGCATCATGGAAAACAAACCACAAAATTTCAGTCCACACTAGTCCCCACCACCCCATCTTCACTTCTGCTTGGTGATCAGCTCACGTGGGGTTGCTTAAGCATTAACATTAAGTAAGTGTGTAGGTCCCTGGTGGATTATGACTTTTCTGGATCTCCCTGTCACTAGGCTAGCATTGTGATAGTATTCTTAATGCAGTAACCTTGACCATCTACACACAGGTATTTCCCTGTGCTTCTCACTCACTGGCACTCACCTGGGAGCTCAAAGGTGTGGCCAAGATTATTTCTGGTCCTAAACACACAGCTCTGCTCTCATAGGGGTTGGCATCCATGGTTAGAACAAGCTATCCCAGCCACATTGGGCAGACCTAGCCTAACTCCAGACTTGATGCCTGTGTTACCCTGCAAAGATCACTTGCTCTCTCCAAGGTGTCTCCAAGCCTCAGTTTCTACATTTATAAATGATTCCCTATCTCATGAGAATGTGGTGAGAATTTACAAAAGTGTTTCCAAAAGAGTCTCTCTAGAAATGAGGCCAGGAGCTCTGAGCATAAGACCCAGGGATCACACAATATCTCCCAGACTCCCACTTCTCACAAAGTGAACTACTGGGTGGGATCTGAGGCCTGCAGGCAGAGCACAAGTGTCCTTCAGTTCTCTATTACAAGTGTAGAACTCAAGTCTCTTTTGCTGTCCCTATAATCCATTGCATTCAAGGAATAGCTTTAGTCTTCAGTAAAGCAAGTGCTGTACCCAGGGGCACAACCTAGGGTGCCTATGCACCAAGTGAGAATTGGACTGGCTACAGACTATAGAGCTCTGTGAATCCAACAGTGCCTTCCAGTACAGAAAGAAGGAAGATTCTAAGGTGAAAGTGGCACAGAAGTGGACAACTGGCCTTAACTAGCCCTACTCTCAAACCACATATAGCACCAACCCACACAGCAAGAATTATCAAATACTCAGCTACTTTCCCTCAGTATGAATGGTATTTGGAGGGTCAAACCAACAGAAAGAAAGACCAGAGTCAAACTAACAAAATTAGAGATTAAAAATGGAATATCAGGAAAAACTCAATGAAACTAATATCATTAGTGATACTTTATAAACTTACTTTCTATTGAACTAGAAAATCTAGAAAAAATAGATAAATTTCTAGCAACATATGACCTACCTTAAACCACTTAAGCACATCTATAGTGAACAATGAGTTTGAAGTAGTGGTAGTCTCTCAACAAAAAATACAGGACCACATGGATTCACTGACAATTTCTGTCAGGACACTAAGGTAGATCTAACACCAATATAGCTCAGACTATTCCATAAAATAGAAAAGGAAGAAATAAAATTCTACTTAATTCATTATAGGATGCCAGAATGACTTTGACAACCAAAACCAGATGATGATTAGAAGAAAACAAAACAGAGAAAACCAGAGACCAATTTCCTTGATGAATACATATGCAATTTTGTTCAATAAAATGTTTGTGAACTGAATTCAACAATACATTAAATCAGAAACTGTGGCCCAGTTCATTTCTTTCAAGGATGCTAGATTATTAAACATACAGAAATCATATATAATACAGCACATAAACAGAGTACAGAACAAAATTACATTACTATCTCAACAGATGCAGAGAAAGCCTTTTGACAAAGTCCAACATCTCTTTATGATGAAAACTAGGAAGAAAAGCAAAATAGCTCAACATAGCAAATCCTTAATGTGATGGACTTGTAGCCAATATTTTACTCAATGGGAAAAAAACTGAAACCAGTTTCTAAACAGTCAGGAGCAACACAAAAGTGTCAGCTCTCTCCATTCTCTCTCTCTCTCCATTCCATATACTCCTTGAATTTTGAGCTAAAGCAATAAGGCAAGAAAAAAAGAAAGAAAGATAAAAAAGGAATAATTCAAATGATCCCTGTCTGTTAACTGTATGACCTATACACTTAAGAGTATATGATCCTATACTCTCAAGACACCATCAAATGGCCAATAGACGCATGAAGAAATGCTCAACCTCTCTAGCCATAAAAGAAATGCAAATCAAAACAACATTGAGATACCACCTCACCCCAGTTAGAATGGCTATAATCAAGAATTCTAACAACAACAGATGCTGGAGAGGATGTGGACAGAAGGGAACCTTACTACATTGTTGGTGGGAGTGTAAACTTGTTCAACTACTTTGGAAAGTAGTATGGAGGTTCCTCAAAAGACTCCACATAGAGCTCCTCTATGACCCAGCAATCTCACTTTTGGGCATTTACCCAAATGATCACAAACAAGACCATACTAAAGCTACCAGCACAACTATGTTTATTGCAGCATTATTTACCATAGCTAAGATATAGAACCAACCCAGATGCCCCTCAGTAGGTGAATGGATCAAGAAAATGTGCTATATATACACAATGGAATTCTATGCCTCCATCAGAAAGAATGACATTGCCCCATTTGTTAGGAAATGGAAAGACTTGGAAAAATTATATTAAGTGAAGTAAGCCAGGCCCAAAGAAACATAGGTCCCATGGTTTCCCTTATTTGCAATAACTAGTATATGTCTGTCAAGGAGAAAAAGTCAAATAAGTTGATGTTAGGGGAATGAACCCCAAGATAAGTATTCAAATGTTTTTTTTTTCTTTCATGCAATTGTTTCTAACATATTTATAATGATTTCTATGTTGCTTTGTATGTCCCTCCCCCACGGTATAACCCCTGCTTTCACTGTATTTGATGTTGGTATAACTTGTGGAGGGGAAGGGCAAAAACAAATAGTTTAACTAGGGATACTTATGTCGAAAAACAAACTTTACAACTTTGGTGTGGGGGGGGTAGGATCAGGTGGGGGGATGTGGGGATAGTATGGGAAGGGATAGGAAGAAGAAACAAAGAGGAGGCAACAATGCTTGCTAAGAAATGTACTTGTTATCTTGCCCATGTAATTGTAACTCCTCTGTACAGTATTCTCACAATAAAAAAGAGACCATCATAAAGAAGAAAATTCATAGATCCGATAGACACTTATGACAAAGTAGAAGGATACAAACTCATCAAACAAAATTCAGTAGCTTTTCTGACATACAGTAAACAGACTGAAAAAGTAATCTGGAAAAAAATAGCCTTATAAAATAAAATATCTACACATGAACTTAACTAAAGAGATAAAGAACTCAGATTAACCCAAGTGATCTTGAGCAAATATAGCAACACTGGAGTTAAGATAGCACCTGGTTTCAAATTATACTGCAAATCCATCTTAACAAAAGCAGCATAGTACTGGCACAAATGCAGACTTATAGACCAATGGGATAAACATCCCAGAAATAAGTCACAGCTTACAGCCAATTGATTTTTTTTCTCAAGGCTAGTGCTCTACCACTTGATCCACAGCTTCATTTCCAGATTTTTTGGTGGTTAACTGGAGATAAAAGTCTCATGGACTTTCTTGTCCAGGTTGGCTTTGAAACTCAACCCTTAGATCTCAGTCTCCTGATTACAGGATTACAGAACCCAGCTTGATTTTTTGATAAAGAAGGAAAAACATACTTTGCAGAAAATATACCCTCTTCAACAAAAGATGTTGGGAAAAACTGGATATTGACATATCAAAGAAACATAACACATGCTGACAAGAATGAAGGAGAAAAGAGAATTCATACTGCAAGTTGGTGGGTAGGTAATTTGGTTCAGACACTACTGAAATGTGTGGAGGTTCCTCAACAAACTAAAAGTAGAACTCCTTAGGATACTCCTATGCCACTGGTGGCCAGATACCTGAAGAAATATATGCCAACATATACAATAGCGACATCTACACAACCATGCTTAGTTCAACAGTATTCATAATAAATTATTCATAATAATCAGCCTAGTTGTTCCAAAACTGGTGAATGGATAAAGAAAAATGTCCACATACACACGGTAGCATTATTCGCCAATAGAAAGGAATGAAGTTATATCATTTTCAGGAAAATAGATGGAACTGGAGATGATGACATTAAGCAAGACAAACCAATCCCAGAGAGTCAAATATTATATGTTGTTACTCAAGTCTAGAATGTACAACCTAAAAATAACATTAAATTATTTTAAAAGGGGGTACTCTATAGGATGCGGAACCAGCTCGGAGAGGGTAGAAGTGAGGATGATAGGAGCTGAATATAATCAAGCGTATTATGTTATTATAAAAATAGAATAGTAAAAAATCTGTTAATATAGGAGAATTACGAAAGCAACAGAGAGGGTAACTTTGATCAAAGTATATCTTATATGCATGTATGGTGATAATACAATGAACCTCCTTGTACAATTAAATTTTATGCTAATACTAGGAAGTTTCTAGATGATTATGTCCTGTTAGACCTTTGGCAACCAGCTATAGGAAGAATGGGTGGGCCTGCCTGCCCAGACCCCCATCCACACCCCACTCACACACAGAGATGGTATTCTTTAAATATTTTTGGCCTAGAGGAATAGCCCAAGGCTTCTTCCCACCAACTCTAGTCATATTTATGAGGGCAGTTGAAAGCCAGCCTCTGATGGACAAGTTTACCTTAGTCTGCCCACAGCTCCATGGCTACCCAGGAGTAGCTCCTGAATTCAACTGTAGATGAGCTGTTCTATCCTCTTGCAAAGGAAGGACAGGAGTTCATCCAGAGGGTAACGTCACCTCATAAAGCCTAAAGAAAATGGCATTGTGCATAATTTCAAGTTTTACCATAAAGAAATAATATGGGAGGAGATAGATACATTTAACCTGATTTAACCATTAGAGTAGGTACACATGTATAGAAACATTGATCCTGTGGGGGGAGGATTAGGTGCGGGAGCGGGGGGAGGATGGGAAGGGATGCAAAGGGGAAACAAAAGAGGAGGCTACAATGCTTGATAAGAAATGTACTCATTATCTTGCCCTTGTAATTGTAACCCCTCTGTACAGCATTTTCACAATAAAAAAAGAAACATTGATCCTCACCCTGTGAACATTTACAGTTTTTATGTTTTTATATGTCAAGTGAAAATTAACTGAATAAGAAAAATGAAACTGCCTTGTGAATCAACTAAACAGAGTTTCACCACATTATCTCCAGAGCATCACCAGACTACCACAACAGGCTTGGTTGTAGTGTTGCTTTCAATCAGTAGCTTATACAGAGACAGAGATATTTGTGCCAGGCACGGTGCTAGCTGATACATACATACATACATATATATATGCACATATATATCACAATTAAGAGTGAGAGATAGCTATTTTGATTTGTATCTCATGCAGAGAGAGAGAGAGAGAGAAAGGGAACTGAGCATTACAGTTTTAAGTGATCAGCCCAAAGTTACACAGCTAGAGGCCTAGCCCAGAGCCAAATCCAAGCCTGTCAGATTTAAGCCCCTATTCTTAGCCCAAATATGCCTGAACATAAGAATTACCTGGGGTGGTTGTTAAAAATGGATTATATGGGCTATCTCCTCTGGTGTATAGGAAAGCAGTTCTTTTAACAAGTGCCTCAGGTGCCAAATGTTTAGGATGAGCATCCTTCACCCTTGGCTGTCCACCACCACTGCTGACCAAGCATGTAAGGCAGACCAGTGCCCAGGCACCACAGACCACATCCACATGCTGGCTCTTTTCCACAGCTCTGTGTAACAAGAGCTCTCTGTGCATCTCAGTATCAACCCACCTGTCTCCCAGGACTGAGACTGAGCCCAGGTTGTGATGGTATTTTGCCCAGCTCCTGTGGGCACATCACTCTGAGCTGAACTTTCAGCAATCTGTTTGGGAATCTTAACAATCCTTTCTATAAGGTTTTGTGAGGAAATTCAGACAATTTATTTCACCTTCTAGGACTGTCTCTGTTTAACTGAGTGTTGTATCATAGGCTCAGGAATATTGTGAATCTATGAAGAATGCCTTCCATGCAGTTGATTTGTCTTTGCCTGCTGTGTCTTTTGCGTGACTCTTAGTAGGGTTAAATAAAAAGTGTAGACTCTGAAAGGATCTCTCTTTGATGCCACTGCCATGAAAAGTTACAACAGCTCTGAGACAGTGAGCATTTATCTCTATGTGCCCAAATCTGTGCTGAGCCAGTAGCTCTCACACCATCCTTATTAAATGCCATTCCCATTTGCTAAGGCTTAAAGAGACTAATTATCTTTGTAAGGTTCATTTAGTCTATAACAATAGTAGATAGAGGATTCAAACAGAATATCAGACTTCAAATTAACCACCTTGCTATGAGATCTCCAGGCACACACAGGGATAGGAGGTAAACACAGGAAAATGAGAGCAGGGTTAGGACAGAGAATTAGGGCTCATTTGTTCTGTATTTAAAGCCAAATGAATGACTACTATAAAAAATACTCCTGTTAAAAATTTTTGAGGAAAAAAAAAACAAGAGGAAAAAATTATACTAAAACCATCTGCCTAGATTTTATGACTGGGTGTCAATACTTTTATTGCTTTGGAGGTAAAAGTTTGGGTTTTCATTCCTAAATATAAATGGTCTCTGGTTCCTATGAAAATTAAATGAAGAAAAATAGTTTGAGCAACAAGAAATCCACTCAAATGCTCTCTGTTGCTCACCCTTAGAGAACATCTCTGCGCTGGGCAGATGAGGATGAAGGTTACATTGGTGAGGATCTGTTAGGAGTCCTTGTTTGTCAGGGGATGGCATTCCACATGAAGCTGAACCCAGCACTGTTTATCCCTTCATTTTAGTCCATCCCTGACAGTCCAGGATAATCATGCTCAGTGCTTTACCCTCCTCTAAGAGCTGTCTACTTGACAGCCAAGTAGAAAACAAATAGGAAATACAATAGCAAATGTCTGCTTTCCCATGCTCTTTGCCCACAACTGACTTCCCTTCCTCTCTAATAGATATCGGCCAGCGAAATCGAGATGCTTCTGATGCGGCTACCTCGCATGTTCAAACAGGAGTTCACCGGTGTGGGAGCGACGCTGGAAAAGAGATGGAAACTGTGTGCCTTTGAAGGAATTAAAACCACCTAGCTGTGGAAGGGCAGGAGATGTCTGAGAGTGAACAGAGCGTGAAGGCAGCCAGGCTGGGAGCCTGGGAACAGGAGGGGTGGGACCCACCAGCGAGGGACCTGGGGCCTGACTTTAGTTACATCTGCGCCAGTGATCTTGTGAGGGGAAATGTAACCTTGTACCAATCCCTTACACTAAGCAAAAGCTTCATACTGTGACAGATGTTTCCTACGAAAACCAGTGATCCCCCACTCATAACGATGGCAAAAATCTTAAAATAGGCTGCATTTGAGAATAGCTCACCTAGCAAAATATTTAAAGTTAGTGAGGGAGTAGCCATGGTGGTTGCTAGGCTACGGAGTTGTAAATGTAATGTATAGCCGACATCATTAAATGACATTTTCCTGGCAGTCTTTCTGTTTTAGTTAAAAAACAAAAATAAAAACAAAAAAAATAATAATTTTGCAGTGATGAAAAAATCATACCAAAAGAAAACTTGAATATGTGTCTGAAAAAGTTATCGTATTTTATAAATTAAGTTATATGCTGTTTCCAGGGACTTTTGCCTTATTGAAGAGGCAGAAACAATGATTGGACAACTTGAGAACGCTTTACCAAGAATATTATTTTTCTAATGTAACAATTCTCCATCCTAAGTTCTTTTAACATGGACTGCATAACAGTTTTCATAAAAATGTAAATAAAGGGAAAACTCATGTTGCTGTCTTGTACTTGGTATGTGACATTCAGGTTTCTGCATCAAAATAAACATTCAGTAAATATTCCTGTTACAAATTTTATAGGAAAGACATAAATTTTTTTCAATAAATATTACTTCTACCATATTGGTTTTGCTAATATTCTTTGATATATTTTCATACTTCCTTAAGAAATTGTTTTCTCATTTTTCATTTCTACTTCATAGTTTATCATTAAAATTATAAAATTGAGTGACAATAAGAGGCAAAATAGTGTTTCAAAGAGAAATGTATAACATGGTATGACACACTCAGAAGAATTCAACATCATTCCTGTGATAGCCTGACTAAAAACTATATGCCCTCATTTGGAGTCATGAGAGAATATTGGACAACTCAAGTTTATGAAAATTCTACAGAATTAGCCAGGACTCTTCAATAATTTCAAGGCCATGAAAGATAAAGACTGAGGGATTGTCATGGAATGGAGAGTCAGATTAAATCCTGATCAGAATAGGACATTAGTGAAAGAAAAAAAAAACTGTTTTCCATGAGTGTATCCTGGAAACCAGGTCCTGGAGTCTCAAGCCTATAATCCTAGCTACTCAAGAGGCTGTGTTATAGGGATCCTGGTTTGAAGCCAGCCTGAGAGACTCTTCAATCATCTTCAATTAATTGAAGATCTTTTTTTAAAGGTGG
Source organism: Dipodomys merriami (assembly GCF_024711535.1). NCBI lineage: Eukaryota > Metazoa > Chordata > Mammalia > Rodentia > Heteromyidae > Dipodomys > Dipodomys merriami. Next base: position 661,089 of record NW_027206103.1, read on the forward strand.
AAGTGGAGTGAGGTTCAAATGGTAGAACACCAACCTGAAACAAAAAAGACAAATAAGAGGGCTAGGCCCTGAATTCAAGCCAGAGTACTGGCAAAACAAAAAGTATGAAAGTACCAATATAGGAGATTGTGTGCCAGAATAGATACATGGCATTTAAATATAATCAACTTAAGTTTTACCTTTTTTCTGACCTTATGGGGAGTTACTATGTAGCTACTTGATCACATTGTGATTTTTTTTCCCCTATGTGTTTTCTGGAAGAGCTTCAAGCTAGAAAACAAATGAAGAAATTCACATATGGGCAATTTGAGTTTCTTCTTTCGCTTTAAAACACCTCTACTCCTTGCTTTCTTATATCAAAAGACCATTATTGAAGATATTGATTAATTTTAAATGAAGCATTTTTAAGACAGTTGAATGCTCTTTGAAATAATGAAAAGATATTCAAAGTTTCCCATTGGACATTATTGTCCTTAAGGTTCTTTTTCTTGAACCCTAAAAAAAATTAAGGTACTTATCTCTAACTTCTATATTTTATTCAGGCTTAGTGCCAATGCTGTAAGCATGTAGAGAAATAAGAAGAGACTGTCTCTCACCCAGGTGGTGCTGGCGCACGCCTGTGATCGTAATTATGGGAGTCAGAGATTAGGAAGACCATGATTCAAAGTCAGTCCAACCTCCCCCACCAAAAACTTATGAGGCTCTATTCATCCAATAGCTGGGCACCATGACACATGCCTGTCATCCTAGACATGTGCAAGGCAGAGATCAAGAACACCAAGATTCTTTATATATTTTTTTTGGGGGGGGGTCCGGTCGTGGGGCCTGAACTCTGGGCCTGGGTGCTCTCCCTCAGCTCTTCAGCTCAAGGCTAGCGCTCTACCACTTGAGCCACAGCGCCACTTCTGGCTTTTTTCTTTTTGCTTATGTGGTGCTGAGGAATCGAACCCAGGGCCTCATGCATGCAAGGCAAGCGCTCTACCACTGAGCCACCTTCCCAGCCCAACAAGACCAAGATTCTAAGCTAGCCCAGACAAAATAATTGATGAGACTACCCATCGACAGAAAAAGCTGAGCATGATGAGATGCACTTGTCATCCCATCGGTGGCAAGAAGCGGATGTAAGAGGATCAAAGTCCAAGCTAGTCCAGGAAAAACAGTGAGAGCCTATCCCCAAAATACCCACAGCAAAATAAGGTCTGAGTCAGGAGGATCACAAGTACAAGGCCCGCTGGGCTCTATACTGACTTGGAGACCAGCCTGGAATACATAGGAATGACAATATCAAATGGAAATAATAATATCATATTAAACACTAGAGTCTTTCCATCTGCTTACCATCTGCTAATACCCCAACTACCACCATCTCAAGAGATTTTTAAGTCAGGAGTCATAGCAAGCTTACCATGAGAAAAAAAAAAGATACCATTTATAGATAATGTTATTATAAAACAAAATTCACCAGGTTCTCCTAACAACTCACACATACATGCAAAAATGTGTGATAATGTACTGCCTATTATTGAAATACAAAATAACCCAATTCCCTTGGAAACCACAATCCTTTCTCCTGCTATGATTGCTTTTCTCTCTGATCCGTTGTGCACATGGCTGCCTCTCCAATCCCACAAAGCGCAACCCTCTGTTGCCCCCTCCAGTCCCTCCATGGTCTGATATAGCACCACTTCTCAATCAACATCTATCAAACGGATGAACCAAATGACTTGAAGGAAGAGCTTGCATAGAAGTTTCTGAAGTAGTTGAATCTGAATCCATTTACCCTTCAGAAAGTCTTAACTTCTTCGCTGTTGTTGTTGTTTTCTAAGTGCTTAAGGTAAAAAATGTATATCATAATATTTAATCATTTATGAATGTAAGACTTGGTGACATTAGATAGTCACAATGCTGTGTAATCAATCACTATTCATAAAGCTTCTCAATCCTCTCAAAATCCTGTACCCATTAGACAATAATTCTATCTACCCCACCCTCAGGCCCTGGTCCTCTACTTTGCATCTGCATGAATTTGCCTATTCTAAGTAGTTCATACAAGTGAAACTTTACAGTATTTGTTCCTCTGTGTCTGTCTGTCTTTTACTCAGCACAAAATATCTAAGAAGGCCACCCCCACTGTGGTATATAACAGAACTTTACTCCTTTCTCAAGACTGAATAATATTCTACTATCTAGGAAATTTTGTTGACGTAGGTAGCATTGACCTATAGCAGTAAAGGAAAGTCATTTGATCAGTGTTTGAAGATGCTTACTTACCACATGATAAACAGTATCCTGTAGTATGTAGAAGCTTGTTTCTATCTTCATGAACTTCCTAGCTCATCACAGGTAATAAAAATGGCGTGACAGAAGTAGCAAAAGTGGGCAGCAATTGTGTAGAAAGGGAGATAGATTATCAAAGAAGCCATGAGTATCCCATGCAACAAAATATGTGGGACAAATTGTTTATTCTTAGTAAGGTTTGAAGCTGTTTTACTTTAAGGTTGCTTTCTATTTATTTTTGTTTTTCTGAAATTCTTTTTCTAAAAATGGTTGCTGGGCTATTTGTTGCACTCATTGAAAGGTCATTTATCCCCAAAACGTAAGAGATCTTTCATAACATAGTTTCTTCTCCAAACTGAGAAAATAAAGAGGCATCAGATTCTTATAATCTTGCAGTTTGACTGGTTTTATATCAAAATGCTTAAAAGCTCACATATATGCTTAAAAGCTCACATGTATATTTAATCCGTCTGTTAGTAGCTGAATAAACAGTTTATGGGTAGCTCAGCAATGAACACTTTAGAGTTAAAACAAGCTCTCACGATGTGTTCATATCACTAGAAATACTGCATTTTCATTTATACTGTATCCAAATTCCCTCTTCTACATTCTGCATTCAAGCTGAATGTTTTATCCATTGTCCCTCTCCCTCTCCCTCCCTGCTTGCCTACCTCCTTCCCTTTCCCTCTCTCTCTCCCTTCCCCCCCATTCTTTCTTGTGGGACAGCATTCTGCTAATGTTGACACCAAGTCCCCAACACTTGGTGGCCCTGTAACTGTGGCACATTACTTAACCACTATGTAATCACTAGTCCTGGATTCATAATGCAGGAATGTTCGTTTCTACTTTTAGAGGGTTTCTATAGCATGAGACCTGTGCCTAACAGAGACCCGGATATAATACAGGCATTTGTTCCTTCAAAAAATAATATTTTAGGCCCAGATGGGATAGCTTATGTAGAAACACTTTCGGAGAATGCATAAAGCTTTGGGTTCAAACCCCAGCACAGTAAGATAATAATAATGCTGTAATCACATTGTCCCCAGCAAAGTAGGCAAGCCCTTCCTTCCCTTGCTGTCAGTAATCTTGTTTTGATCATGCATATGCAGACAAGAAAATGAGACTAGCAGGGCACCATTGCCTCAGGCCTGTAATCCTAGCTACTCAGCAATCTGAGATCTGAGGAGCCTGGTTCAAAGTCAGCCAACCCAGACAAATCCAAGAGACTCAACTCCAATTAACCAGCAAACAAAAATTATAAGTGGAGGTATAGTTCAAGTGGTAGAATGCCAGTCATGAGAGAAAAGGCTAAACCAAGAGCAGGAGACCCTGAGTTCAAGCCACAGTACTGACACAAATAATAATATAATCAAATGTGTTATGAGAATAAACAAGTCTAAAGCAAGCATAAGCCCCACAAGCAGTCCATTAAGATGTGTCAATGCTGGACTGCCATAACAAGATTACTGGGATTCTCTAACTTTTACTTTGGCAACTTTTATAGGCAAATGAGCCATCATCTTCATCCTCCTGCTTTTTTTTCTTTTAGATGTTTTTTAATGTAAACAATACTGTATAGAGGGGTTACAGTTACATGAGTAAGGTAATGAGTCCATTTCCTATCAAGGATTGTTACCTCCTCCTTTGTTTTTCCCCTACCATCCCTTCCCTTCCTACCTCCCCAACTCCTCTCTCAACCCTCCCCGCCCCCAAGTTGTAAAGTTTGTTTTCAACAGTGTCTTGTATATCTACATCTTATTGTTACAATAGGTCAACCTGTATCCTTATTTCAGTATTTTGTTATTTCCCTTCCCCTCCCCAAATTAGAAAAATGTATATACAAGATGCAGTGCACTGGCATCAAATACAGTGAAAACCGGGGTTATGCTGTGGGGAAGAACATACAAGAGAAAAAAAAATCACATAGTACATTTTAAATACCTTAAAAACAGGGCTGGAAAGGTGGCTCAGTGGTAGAATGCTTGCCTTGCATGCTCAAGGCCCTGGGTTCGATTCCTCAGCACCACATAAGCAAAAAGAAAAAAGCTGGAAGTGGCACTGTGGCTCAAGTGGTAGAGCGCTAGCTTTGAGCTGAAGAGCTGAGGGACAGCGCTCAGACCCAGAGTTCAGGCCCCACGACCAGACCCAAAAAAACAAAAAAACAAAAAACCTTAAAAACAATAGCAAGAAAGAAAAAAAACAGTTGTGTCCCTATCTTGGGGTTCATTTTACTTAACATCATCTTATATGGTCATATGTACATAGCTTTTGACCTTTTCTGCTTATCCTTGACTTATACTAGTTATTAAAAATAAGGTAAGTCATGGGACCTATGGTTTTTGGGGCCTGGCTTACTTCACTTAATATAAATTTTTCCAAGTCTTTCCATTTCCTAACAAATGGGGCAATGTCATTCTTTCTGATGGAGGCATAGAATTGCATTATATATATATATATATATATATATATATATATATATATATATATATATCACATTTTCTTGATCCATTCATCTACTGAGGGGCATCTGGATTGGTTCCATATCTTAGCTATGGTAAATAATGCTTCAATAAACATAGTTGTGCCAGTAGCTTTGGTATGGTCTTGTTTGTGATCATTTGGCTAAATGCCCAAATTTGGGATTGCTGGGTCATAGGGGAGCTCTATGTGGAGCCATTTAAGAAACCTCAATACTGCTTTCCAAAGTGGCAATAATGCAGTAGGGTTCCCTTTTGGCCACATCCCCTCCAGCATCTGTTGTTATTAGAGTTCTTGATTATAGCCATTCTAAGTTGGGTTAGGTGAAATCTCAATGTTGTTTTGATTTGCATTTCTTTTATGGCTAGAGAGGTTGAGCATTTCTTCATGTGTCTATTGGCCATTCTTATTTCCTCTTCAGAGAAGTTTCTCTTTAAGTCTTTAGCCCACTTATTTATAGGGCAGTTGTTTCTTTGAGGATTTGTTGTTGAGGGATTTAGTTTTTTGAGTTCTAAGTAAATTTTAGATGAGACCCTTGTTTGTTGTATGGCTAGTGAAGATCTTCTCCCAATCTGTGGGCTTTCTATTGATCTTGCTAATATGTCCTTGGCCATGCAGAAACTGCAGTTTCATGCAATCTCATTTGTCCAACATTTCTTTGATTTGTTCATCCTCCTACTTTTCCTCATTGAGCTAGTCATGGAGCCTACATTGTTGATTGAAGCACCCTTTTTACTGATTTGATGTTTCCAATGAAAAATAATTAGGATCAAATACATTCAACTGTGGAAAAACTATATGGGTCTGGGCAAGTGCCATTTTGAATGATGGTCAACTAGGTATAGAGTCCACATGATTCAATAAAGCATTAATTATGGGGTTTTTTTTTAACCCAGCAGAAACATTGCTGGGAAAAATTATAGTTGTAGCGGGTATATGCAGCAGTAGTATTTTCCAGAACATACATATTTATTATGGTTGCTGAGAGGATCAATGTAGAGGACTCCAGTAAATCTAATAATTATAGGCTGGTTTTGTTAATAAAATTAGCTGTTCTGGTCCAAGATTCTTAGCCATTGCCTACTCCATACAGACACCCAAACAGTGAAGCTCAGATGTCTGCACTGCACAATTCATCTCTTAAATAATGTGTATTTATTGATATCGGGCTGGGTAATGGAGTGTTCTTATTTCATGGGAAAAACAGACTCATAAAAATAAATTGCAGACATTTTACAGTAGAAAATGACACTTTACTATACAAAGCAAAAAAAAGTAGTTAATGCACAATAGCAAGTGCATTGCATGTAATGAAATGTATTTTTTGGTCTGGCAAATATATTTATTGTGTGTTGAAAATGGTAATATCTTGCCCTGCATAAGGAAATTTCTATTATAAAGCTCATTTGCTATTGTGGGGAGTACAACTCTTTTCCTTGTTTACTAAAGTAGTTTATCTTAATATCAGCCCACAACACTTGTCAAGTTCACTTAGGAAGAGCTATGGGTAGATAAGAAGAGGATGGGATCAAAAACCAGAGCATGCTACTTCATCTGCTTTTCACATCTGAGCAAGTGCTATAGAAATTTGCTCCATCTGGTAGTAATCTCATTTTGGATAGCATTCTTTTTCTTTCAGAAGAAAAAAGCTGAAAAAAAATGATCAAGTTGAGGTTATCATAAATAAATCTTTTGCCTTTGAATATATGTATGCATAAGTGAGGAATTGTTTTACTAGGATTTTTTGAGATCGGACGTGAAGTATGGACTGGGAAGTCAAACCTCATCTTTGGAGACAGAGAACGCATTGTGGGTCATTTATTAAGTAGACATTGATTGTTACATCAAATCATCCTAACATGCATCATTTTTATGACTTACAATCACAGTAAATCAAGTTTCAAGTATGGAATGCTATGAATTCTTAGCGAGAATAATTGTAACTTCCCAAAGCTGAGCAGCAGCTGGGTAGAATTTTGCATTCATCTGTTCCTTGAGTAGATAAAGCTTTGGCTTAAAGCATTCCAAGGAAAAGTCTTGGTGGAGCTGGGGTTCACATGCCATCAGACTGAGTAATGGGAGAGGAGTGAACCGACACTCGAACATTTCATATTGCTGTTCCAGAACTGGAGGCTCTGGCAAATGAAACACACAGCCTTTTGGTATGGAAGGGGTAAATGACAAAGGCAGAGTAGTGAAGTGTTCCAGAACGTTCTTCTGGCGCCATCCCAACCGAGTGTCGATGGGCATGTGATTTAATCTCTTTGAGACTGAATCCCCCGGAAAGGGATGATATTAACACTTATCTCACAAAGTCATTCTGTAATTTTATCTGTGGACTGGCTCTTAGGAAGTCATCTGAGATTATAGAACTCTTTAAGTAAAAGTTGTCAATCTCCTGTCCTCTCTTGGCCCCCTGCCAGTTGATGAGTACTTCTCCCTTGGAGGTCACCAGGAATACATGGAATGGAATCAGCTTCCAGATTGCTCTTTTGGAGTAACAAATGCTTAAATTCAACATAATAGGAAACCTCTCCGCTGTCCCAAGAACTATGTGGACTGTGTGGAGCTGGAATGAGGATAGCTGGAGAGCTGCAGGACCTAGTGTCTTGCTAGGAGAATGTAGATACTCTGAAATAGATGAATGTCAGTGAAAGTTTGGACTCAAGCCAAGCCTCTGGGAAGTGAGTCTTGACAAAGACAAATATGGTCTGTTTTCTAAAATATCAAGTTTTTTGGATTTTACATGTATTATAGAATGACATCCCACTCTGGGGAACAGACCAGGGACCAGATACCTTCTCTCGGGTCCTCCTATCTCCAGTAAGGATAAGGACATCCTGGTGAGAAAAAGTGATAAAAATACATCGTGGGCTTCTTGATTTTTTTTGGGGTCCGGTCGTGGGGCCTGAACTATGGGCCTGGGTACTGTCCCTCAGCTCTTCAGCTCAAGGCTAGCGCTCTACCACTTGAGCCACAGCACCACTTCCAGCTTTTTTCTTTTTTCTTATATGGTGCTGAGGAATCGAACCCAGGGCCTTGAGCATGCAAGGCAAGTGCTCTACCACTGAGCCACCTTCCCAGCCCGGCTTCTTGATTTTATGTGACTGTATGGAAAGAAAATTGGCATTAGCAGGTACCAATACACATGTAACTAACTAAATCATATAAGTGTACTCATGTATGATCCAGCTTGATAGTCAATTTGATTGGGTTGAGAAACACCTAGTAAAGTATACTTCTAGATGTGTCTTTGAGTACATTTCTAGAAAGAGTTAATTCCAGAGAGGTGCCACTCAATCCTGTAGGTAATAAAGATAAGGAATTTATCACAAAAAGATTCTTCTGGCAGGAAATGCAGGTGGATTGAAAATATTCCAAGCAAATTAATGAAAAAGCCAGAAAGGGCAAAGAAAGCAAGACAGCCAATCTCAGATGGCGCTAGTGCACCCTGTGCCAGAGGGGCGCTGAAGCAAAGCTCTTACTCAAGACTTCTCATGTTTCCATGGAAACAATTCCTATGGTAGATGAGCGTTAGCAGTCTCCCTAAATGTCCCAACCATAACTGTACATGTTATTGTGTAACCTTCTCATCTGGTCCCACCCTAGTGTTAGACTTTGGTTATTTGCCCTGCTTTGGCCAATAATAGAGTTGGTGCATCCTTACACCCCACCACACTGTGAGGTCAGACACAGCTGAGCCAGCTGAGGCCATCCTCCACCAGTGAGGACCAATTGATGCCTCCAGACAACACATTAGAGAAAAAGAAAAACAATTCATCTTTAGTGGAAAATCTACCAGCTTGTAAGATAAATGCATGACCGCCTAGGCCACTGAATTTGAGAGTGACTTTTGATGCAAGGTTATTCGTAATAACAGGTAACTGACATAAGTACTGTTAAAATGTGGCATTGGTCTTCAGATCAAGAGGTGCGCAGAAGCTAGAAAAGTGACAGAAACCTAGATTGAAAAATGATGGGACCAGAATGCATTAGCCCCCCAAAAAAGGAAAGGAAACGAAGGAAGGAAGGAAGGAAGGAAGGAAGGAAGGAAGGAAGGAAGGAAGGAAGGAAGGAAGGAAGGAAGGAAGGAAGAAGAGCCACATGGTAACTCAGAAGATAATAAACATACCTTATGAATATCACAATCGAGCAATAACATTTCCAGGAAGAATATTGAAGCACTCAATGATTCTTAGTAGTTGCATCTTTAAAAGATTCTAATGAAAGATGTTCAAAATGAAAAAGTTCAGAAAAGTAATTTGGACTTAGAGGGGTGGGGGAGGGAAAGTAGGAGAAAAATAAGGGAAGGGGTAACAAGTTTGACAAGAAATGTCTTATTACTTTACTTATGTAGCTGTAACCCCTCTGTACGTCACCTTCACAATAAAAATTTTTAATTAACAAAAAAAAGAAAAGTAACTGGCCAGTGTGAGAGCAAATTTAGAGAGACTACAGAGGGGCCAGGACTACTAGGGTTGGAAAAGGAATTTGTTTCTCTTCACTAGTTTCTCTAGCCAGCAAAAGATTTTTAAGTAAAATATAGCCTGGGGTAAAAATCCAATCAAATATACATCTCTTCTTAAGATCTCTGAAAGAAAGAAAGCAGAACCTATAAAATCACTAAGCGAGACAGCAAAACCAATAAGAGTTTGACATGAGGGCATTACCCCCACAACACATGGTTTAGCCAAACAACAGTGATTAGCTCCTGAGAGAGATCTACCCTGAAAGAAGAGTGAATGCTCCTTTTGGTTGATCAGATTTATAAGACACAGAAGTTTTTAAGGCATCATAGTGACAAAAGGAACTTTGGTTTATACTAAAGGACACTGAAACTGTTCTGTACAAGAAAACTTCAAGGTCCAAATTTCCAAGACAGATACATGCTTAGAAAGTTGTTTAAAATAGAAGTGGCCAAAGAAGGTAGGAAAGTAAGGACATCTCAAATGGTAGAGCAGGGAGCCACAGAACAAGGGCCAGAGAGCAAAACAGAGCCTAAAGATTCTTCCTCTCCTTTGAATAGCAGATCCTGATGACATTTTTATAATGGGATTTCTGAACTGCCCTCTATGTATTTTCTTTTTTTTTTCTTTTTTCTTTTTTTGGTGGGGGGGGAGTCCGGTCATGGGCCTGAACTCTGGGCCTGGGCACTGTCCCTCAGCTCTTCAGCTCTAAGCTAGTACTCTACCACTTGAGCCACAGCACCACTTCAGTCTTTTTTTTCCTGCTTATGTGATGCTGAGGAATTGAACCCAGGGCCTCATGCATACAAGGCAAGCGCTCTACCACTGAGCCACCTTCCCAGCCCCCCTGTATGTATTTTCTATTGCTATGTGTTACTGTATATTTTCTATTCTTCCTCTCTTCGAAAGGGATCATCTACTACCATCAGCCTCTCCTACATTACCCTATTGTATTATGTTTGTGGAGGGAGCAATTGAAGAGATTATGTTTTTCATTCATACGTTTCTCAACTGATAGGAACTGTATTTAAGATGCCGTATTAGAGCCTGTTTTAGAGTTTAAGATCCTAGCTCTTGAGCCTAAATGTAATGATTAACTAGCTGGAGCTAGAAGCTAGAATGTAGACACTCCACTTTTGTATCCATTTCTACCTCAATTTCTCTATCAGTTTTCTATTGCCACACATAATGCTGCATAACCCAGGATACCCAAAACCTAGTGGCTTAAAATAACCATCATTTATATGGTTCATAGATTGATCAATATGTGATTTGACTTGGAGATTTCTCCTGATCTTGGTTGGACTCATTTGCATGTTTTCTGGGTCAGTTAGTCTATTGGTTTAATCAATCTATCATAGCTCCCTAGCTCTGAAACCATGTCCTATGCAAACAAATATCCCACAGGATATCAGCAGATGGTCCATTTTTTAAAAAAGGTTTTGAGATCATATAAATGTGTGAGATATTGCTTAAAATATCTTTCTGTTGAGTCATAGTACAAATTAACCTGTTAAAAGCTCTATGCAGTCCTATATCTGTTTACCTTGTTTTAATTGGTGTCTCCTACACTTATTTAGCCATGAAGCACGTTAATTATAGAAAATTATGAACATGTCATGAGAACAAGTGTTCTCTAAATCATAGACTGGGAAACACTGGTCTAAATCATGAAAATGTGTAATAATTACATTACAAGAAGAAGCTTTCATGGTACAGATAAATAAGTCATTAGGAGTAATTATTTTCTCTGCTATCAAGTGAGAAAAACAAAAGTCAGAATAGTTAAACAAGCCACAAAGAAAGGGAGCAGCAAGCTAGGTGTGATAGCTTATGCGTGTAATATCAGCTACTTAGGTAGTAGACATCTGGAGAATTGTGGTTCAAAGCCAGCCCAGGCAAAAATTTAGAAACACTTCATCTCAAAAATAAAGCCGGATGTCATGTGTATCTGTCATCTCCTCTACAAAGGAGAATGCAGATAGAAGGACTGGAGTCTTAATTCTATCCTGGGCAAAAAATAATTGTGTGGCTCAAGCAGTAGAACACCTGTCTAGTAAGCATGAAGCCTTGAGTTCAAACTCCAGCTTCCCCAGAAAAGAAAAAACAAAAGAAAACAAACAAACAAAAAACAACAGAAAAGCTAAGACTCAAAGCTGCCTGATTCCAAACACCTGTCAGCTTGGTACCCATGACAGACACCATGGCAAATAGTAGTAGAGCAATGCAGAGTTATCATCTGGTAGGTGGGAAGTTGTTTGAGGTCCAGGCGTGGCCACTAAGAAATGTTGAACAGGTCACACCATCAGAGAGTAAACAGCACTGTGCTCTGTGCTTCAATGCAGCTCAGAGACACCGGGGAAGATGTTGGTAAACAGCTTTTTAAATATCAGAAGCCCCTTGAGGCTTCCTATCTACCTCAGTGAAAATAACCTAAGCCTTATGAATCTGGTTCTGAACAAAAAAAATCCACTTTTAATCTGTGTATTTAAATCACTTAAGGCGCTCAAAATGCCTTTCAGGCTGAGCTTCGTCCCTTGCCCTTTCTAATTTCTAGTAAAATCTCAGTGAGGTATTCCAGTAAGGGCATATTAACATTCTGAGGAGATTCAATACCTGCACTGTACAGACTAATTTTAGAACACTCATCACAGAGATGAGCTATGGCTCCCTGGCCGACTTTTATCCAGGGTGTCAGCCTGTTGGAGTGCATTAAGCTATGTGCTGACTTTCCCCTGTAAAGCATTTCTTTCTTGAGGATCTGTCCTTTGTTCAGGATGGTGGAAGGTCCTCGAAAGAGTATCAACCACCCTTAGCTCCTCTGAACTTGCACTTGAACTAGGGAAATAAAACACAGCAATAGAGACCACAGAAGAAAGCGGCAGCTGGAAAACAGGGGCAAAGTCACCTTGTGTTTGTTTTTTTTCTTTCCTAGTTTTTTATTAAACAACTTAAATACGATTGTAATCTTAAAAACCAAAAAGCCAAGCACTGGTAGCTCATGCCAGTTCAAAACCCATCTGGGCAGAAAAGTTTGTACGATTCTTATCTCCAAGTAACCACCAAAAAGGCCAAAAGTTGAGGCATGCCAGCGTTGAGTGAAAAACCTAAGGGATAGGATCCGGGCCCTGAGTTCAAGCCCCAATTACAGCACGCACACGCGTGCATGCGCGCGCGCACACACACACACACTCACACACACACATTCTTACCAAAATAATTAATGGGAGAAAATCTTGTGTGTTATAGATAAAACACATTGTAGGATATTATATACTAAAAGCTGGCCAGGATCTGAATGACAACCTCTACTTGTGACAGTTCAGAGCTGGCTCCAGTTCTTTCTGTTGTATTCATACTAGGAAACAAATTCCCATGTTTACATGGTCTTAAAAAGATAAAGGGGGTAACTCTTGCTTAGGAGAGAGAGCCGAGTACCAAGATTCCTTCCCGGTTCTCCTCCTTTTCTCTCTCTAGCCTTAAGTAATCACTCTGTGCCTCAATTTACCCTCCAGTAATACCTAAATGGTGATAACACTTTTCTGCCCTTTTCCTACCTAATAAGTCATAAATCACAATATAGGAACACTCTGCAATCTCAAAGTATATAAATCAAATTGAGAAAAATATAGAAACCATCAATATCATCACCTAAGGTCAAAACAAGATTTAAATTCCCAGCTCTGTGATGACAGGCTGGTGGGTGGAAAAGCTGTCGGCCAGCCCATAGCTCTTGTCTCTGTGTTTAACACATTTGCCTTCAGATCAAGGAGTCCTTAGTGAAAGACAACCTCACAATCCAACAGCACAGTTCTAATAGCAGATTGACAAAAATGGAGACAGATGGCATCTCAGCAGCAGGTTTTTCCAATGAATTTACTGTTTATGAAATGTGCTAGATTAATGACAACAGTGACTGAGTCTACCACTTTCAGGGAGAGATGAAGGGGGACAAGGACAGTGCCCTGGATAGCCTCCTCTCCACCCCCCACTCCTGCCCCACCCCAGGTAGGAGGCTTAGGCCAGCTGACAAGTCCCCACAAGCAAAACAGTATCTGAACTCATGGTGGCACGCAATGTAGAACAAGAGAACACACTTACCTCGTCTGTTCAGCACATTGGAAGAGAAAATGCCAGTGAGCGCCAGCCGTGTGAGGGCAGAAGAAAGATCAGGGCATTCCTTCTGGTTAACAGCTTTGTGAAATAGCTTGGGGTAGAGAATGTGTCCCCCAACTGAGAGCACCCAGTGATTGAGTAACATACATGGCCATTATGGCACAGTCCTCAGAGAGAGTCTTCATTAGATTCTCCCTCTTTCCACCAAAGTTGGACAGGCTCCAATCATTATTTCTCCAGTTTTATGTCATTATCGGTCAGTGCTCCTGGGCTATTGCGAATTTTATGATATTCTTCTTTCATAACATCAAAGGCTTTCTACCAATTCCTAATAGCCTAATTCTGGTTTGTTTTCTCTTTAAGCATTTTCTTGAAGGCAACTCCAACTTTGATAAAACACTTCAATACAATGCTCTCCCTGCCTCCTCCATTCTCTTTTCTATAGTGCTGGATACTGAAGCCTGAGACTCACGTATGCTGAGGCAAGTGCTCTATCACTGCTAATGGCTCAACCTGGAGCTGCTCTGGAATTTATGATCCTTCTGCTTCTGCTACTGAGTAGCTAGGATTACAGAAAAGTATTGCCACACCTGGACTCACCTTGGAACTTTTGAGGCACCTCTTGCACTTTTACTCAGCTTCTGTTCAAGGTAGTAATACAAAAAGAGATCACAGCTATACATGCTGTTGCCATGAACCAAGAAAGGCCAGATCTATGACGTGAGGGCCCATTGGCTGAGAGCAGCAATGGGGCACCCTCTACTGGCCTACTTGTTCCATTGTCCTTTTACTGTTATAATGATGTGTGTATATCATTAAATAGTCTCTGGTTGGTGCTGAATGAGGTGTAATTGTAATCTTAACAATGATTCTGGTTTGATACTCAAGAATAACAAAGAACAACTGCATGAATCATTCAGACCATGAACTCTGATTACATCTGGAAAATGTCAAATGTCTGTCCCCTTTGGTCTCTTTCTGAAGGGCTGCCATAGACAGGACACTGTCCCAATGCAGCTGGTACTAAGGCCCTACATCACTTCAGTGATGTCTTTGTTAGACCTGGCCATTCAACTCTTCCTGAGAGTCTCTAGAAGATGACACACTAAGATCTAACACTGCATTGGTGGTATGAGGTTGGCAGACAGCAAGAAGCCAGTCAATGGAAAGAACAGAGATAGGCAGACATCTCTGTCACCGTGATGGCAGAGCAATAGGTCAAGGGACAGTTCCTCCAGCTCTCTTGATCTGTGTTTTGTACTATCCAGTTGGTTTCTAGACTCCCTGGCTTCCCCCTTGTGCTTTATGGTTTTTTAGTTTAGTTGACCTTAGCATGATCCTGCATCTCACAGGAGCCAACCCAAGTACCACCTCACTGTAACCTGGCTCAGCTGAACATAAAGGTCAGCACTTGCCTTGAAGGAGATTTACAATGACTACTTTTAGCACTAAGGTGAGTTGTCTAGGCAGCCTGTGTTTAGTAGTGACAGACACTACAGATACAAAGGAACATCAGAAATGGATCTTGATCTCCAGGATGTTTCCAGAACTGGAACTTCTCAGTCCACAATTCTGATTGTCAGGGAGCTCGAAGATGCAAAGCTGATGTATTCTCAATATTTCCAGTCAGAGATGGAGGAACAAACATCACTGTTAAATAAACACTATCTTTATTGCCAGTGGATCAACAAGAGCTTAGGAAGGTTTAGCTATAGAGACAATAGAGAAGAAACAATTGGAGTTAAATATCTAAGAGAACAGACTGAAAGCCTAACCCTTCCTCTCAAAAGACCCTCAACAAAAACAAATGACCAACAGAAAAGAGATGAAAAAGTGCTAGAACGTTTCAGCAAGTGACCCTTATTTCATTGTATATTTCTAGTACAAATGTAATTCTAACCGCCATGGGTTTGGTCAGCAGGCAACAGAGGTCCCAACTGAGATTGAGAGGAAGCATGGGTCAAGAGAAACAGAGATGACTGCTTGCCCTGAGAACATCCCAGAGAATAAAGGGGCCACTGTTAACTCCAAAATACATTTTGTGTAAATAAGAAAAAAGCGCCTGCTCTGGTCAGACAAAAACCCCATGCCAGCATGCATGCCTCACAGTGTAGGCTGGATTTCTGCTCTCATTTCTCTTCTTATCAAGGTGTTCTTCTGTGCTCAACCTGCATAGAGAGAGGAGGAAGAGAGAAGAGAAATGGAAATAAAATAAGAAAATACTCAGAGAGAAACATCTCAAATAAAGACAAAAGAAGGTGGGAAAAAGAAGAGAATGGAAGATGAGAGACGGAAAGGCTGGGCACTGGTGGTTTTACATCTGTAATCCTAGCTACTCAGGTGGCTGAGATCTGAGGAGTTTATTCTGAAGCCAACCTAGGCAGGAAAGTCCATGAGACTCTTATCTCCAATTAGCTGCCCAAAAGCTGGAAGTACAGCTTTCAATTGTTCAATTGTTAAAGTGTCAGCCTTGCATGCAAAAGCTCAGGAACAGTACCTAGGCTGCAGGACTGGCACACACACAAAAAAAGGAGAGAGAGAGAGGGAGGATAGGAGAGGGAGAGGCTGTGTGTGTGTGTGTGTGTGTGTGTGTGTGTGTGTGTGTGTGTGTGTGTGTGTGTGTGTGTGAGTGAGTGAGCGAGCGAGAGAGAGAGAGAGAGAGAGAGAGAGAGAGAGAGAGAGAGAGAGAGAGAGAGAGAGAAGGGGAGAGAGAGAGAAGGGGAGAGAGGGGGGAGAGACTTAAAGAAGCAAAATGAAAATTAAAGAAAAGGGCCAGATACATTGGATTTGTTTCTGTATGACACATCAATGCTGAGCCATGAGGGCAAGGTCAGGCAAGATGACAACTCTATAGACATTCAACAGAATTTAAATCCATACATCTATCTTTTGATAGATGTGGTTGATCTTGGTACAGATATGGGAGATAGGTTTCCTGTCCCACTTCCTTGTGGGGAGAGCAAAGAATGAAATGAAGTAATTTGCTAGCCACACTGGTATTCTACCCAGGAATACCAAAGTACACATGATTAATTCTCACCAGAAAGGCTCATTTTAGGCCAGGTGTTGGAGGAGGTCTTATGGCTTTTAAGTATTTAGAAGCCCAGACTTGAACAAAAGAAGCCAACTAACCAACCATCCCATCCATCACCCTACCAAACAATGTTCTTGCCTTCAAGATACATATTATTGAGGAATTTATTTGCTGGAGCTTAATAAAAATGCCAGATATCTCACAGATATTTTCAATCATCACCTGTTCAAAACAAACCAAAAAAAATCAAGCTGATCTGATCCACTATGACTACTATAAAAATTTTTCCTTCAATTTTGACCTGCAGAGAGTGAGACAATCCATCGAGACACAGTTAAAGATCATTAGATACTGAGTCTGGCCTTGCAGAGATATCAGTGAACAGGACAGGAAATCCCTGTCCTCAAGGATCCTACAACTCCACTTTAAAAAGAAAACTATACAATTTACTAGCTCAAACTAGTGTAAATTATGAGAAGTTATAATCCATTGCTGAGAGGTTGAGGGGGTCTCTTGGAAGGTAGGGAAGAGCTTTCTTTGAAGCTGGAAATGTAGAGAAGGGGCCACTGGAGCTTAGCACAGTCATAGAATTGAAAGGTGAAAGTTAACTTCACATTTTAGAGTGGATCCATATACAACCATCCAACACTAGAGATCAAGGGCTTGACATAAGTACCACCGTTTAAATTGTAGCTGCCATCTTACAAGAAGCTTGCTTACTCGGCTTCCTTTGCCTTTTTGCAAAAGTAACCTTTGTCTTGCTGAATACCTTTTGAATTGATCTTTTTACATGACACCTTAATGTCCTGGGACATTTCCAACAATTTGGTGGTTCTTCTGGGGTCTTTCACAAGCTCTCAAAAGAGATACTTCTTTCTGCCCTGTTGTAGCATTCTCCTGGTAGGGGTAAATATATGCTTCCTCTCCCCTGACAATGGACCTGAAATTGAGAGTTAAGAAAAGGGGCTTATATAGCACCCCAATAACCAGGTAACCTGGTGCATGGGACACCACCAGAGAAATCAGGCTATAAGTACTGAGCCATGCCTCCAGCCCCCAAGGTCTGCTCTTAATACATTTGTATCATTTTTTAAAAAGATGGCTGTCTTATCTCAATCAGATCTAACCAAGGATAGGCATTCAGGATCAAGTTATGTGTGACTGTGACATGTCTTAGACACAGAGCCAAAGCAGAGTCCTGATCCACAGTTCCATTCTCCCTCTAGGGAAGAAAGAAACAATGGACATAGAAGCAACAGTGCCTGGTTATGTGAGAAACCTCCAGTACCAGGATTGAGTGCACCAGAAAATAGTCACCGAGCCCAACCCTGATGGAAATAGGGAATAAGAATTCAGGGTCCCTAGAGAAACCAAGAAAAGTAGAGGTAGAGGGTTCCTTTAAACATTCTCCTTGACAGTCGTTGGGGAGAAGGTTGAAGAAAAGGTCTCAGATTACTCCAAGTTAATAACAGCCAATTTTCCTTTTTTTTTTTTTTTGCCGGTCCTGGAGCTTGAACTCTGGGCCTAGGTGCTGTCTCTGAGCAACTTTTTGCTCAAGGCTAATACTCACCACTGGAACCACAGCACCACTTCTGCATATTCTGAGTAGTTTATTGGAGATAAGAGTCTTGGGGACTTTTCTGCTCAGGCTGGCTTCAAATCACTACCCTCAGATCTCAGCCTTCTGAGTAGCTAGAATTACAAGCGTGTGCCACCAACACTGGGCTTCAATTTTACATGTCTAAACTAAAATTCATTGTGTGTGTGTGTGTGTGTGTGTGTAAAATTGTCTGGGTTATTTTTTTTTGTCCAAAACTGGGACTTGAACTTGGTTTCTGACATTTTGCTCATTGGCTAGTGCTCTACCAACTGAGCCATGCCCCAGCCCCCAAGGTCTGTTCTTCATACATTTGTATCACTTTTAAAAAGAACCCTAAGCTATGTATTCAAATGTTTTTTTTTCTTTCATGCATTGTTTCTAATGCATTTATAAGATTATTTCTTTGTTGCTTTGTATGTCCCTCCCACACAGTATACAGTATAACCCCTGCTTTCACTGTATTTGATGTCGGTATAATTTGTGGAGGGGAAGGGGAAAAACAAGTCGTTTAAATAAGGATACAGGTGGACCCTTTGCAACAATGAGAAGTACAAGTTGTCATCTCGAAAACGAACTTTACAACTTGGGGGGGGAGGGAGGATTGGGTGGTGGGGGTGGGGGGAGGCTGGGAAGGGATGGGAAGAGGAAACAAAGGAGGAGGCTACAATGCTTGATAAGAAATGTACTCATTATATTGCCCATGTAATTGTAACCCCTCTGTACAGTATTTTCACAATAAAAAATAAATAAAAATTTAAAAAAATGATGAATGTCTTATCTCAATCAGGTGTAACCAAGTAGAGGCATTCAGAAATGAACGCTGGCTCCAGCTGAAGCAAAAAAGAAAGAAAGAAGGAAAGAAAGAAAGAAAGAAAGAAAGAAAGAAAGAAAGAAAGAAAGAAAGAAAGAAAGAAAGAAAGGAAGGAAGGAAGGAAGGAAGGAACAAAGAAACAAAGAAAGAAAGAAAGAAAGAAAGAAAGAAAGGAAGGAAGGAAGGAAGGAACAAAGAAACAAAGAAAGAAAGAAAGAAAAAGTGGTGAGTAGCCAAGGAGGTTTTAAATTTGGTTATTGATAATGTATGGGTCTTAACAGGTGTGTTTGCTATTGCATAGAAAGTTTAGGATTGCTTTTTTCCTGGATATAGAATGTTATATTTAATCTAAATCCGAAGGCTTTATAAAAGTTACTTCAAAATACCAATTTTATGGGGTTGGGAGAATCAGCCAGTCAAAAACCTGCAGGAAGGTATGAGGACATGGTTTTGTAGTTCAGTAACAAGCTAGTCAAGATTGTTTCTGACAGCCCAGGAGAGGAGAGAAAAAAAAACACCAAACAACAGAAAAAGGAATGATCTAACATGAGGATGACTGCCTAAACCTAGCTATATACTTAATAGGATAAGAGGGCAGTTGCCAAATCCTATCAAGCATGACTGCCTGAACTGGTTAAAAAGTTACACCAAGGTCAGACTAAACTTATGAGAAACCCCCTCTAAGACAGGTAACGAATGTTTCTTTTTTGGATAGCTCTTCCCAGAAGCTTACTGGGTATTTGGGAACAGATGGGATCCACCCACCTGTGGTTGAACCAGGTGAACTCAAAAGTGTTGAAGTTGCATATAGGCTGCACCTGTGGTGACTTCTCAACCTGATTGGTCAGCCCCTTCAGACTATTACCAAGCACGGTTTGCTCAACAGCAAAGGGTAAGATATTGTCCAAAATGAATCACTGAATGGAATGCTGGGAGGCCTATGTGCCAAGTCTCTCTTCTCCTTAGCTTTCTCTCAGATTGCAAGGCTTTGGGGCTCAAACCCCTTCTCATCTACCTGGAAACTTCAGTACTGACAAAAGCCTTATGGAAGAAGATAAGCACCATCTCAGCTGAAGGGAAGCCAGGCCCCGCTCATGCCAGACAACTGTTATAGCATCAGAATGAGGTTGTACTCATTACACCTGAATCAAGGCTGGGCTGGCTTCCTAACTGTAGAAAGAATAGACTCTAGTCACACACACCCCAACCCTAAAGTATGGTGGCTAAACACCACCCAGTCCAAGATCTGGACAAAGGCTCCAGTTAATATGGGACTGAGGCCTAACTTGGGAGCCAGCCAGTCAGCCCTGATTAGATTCAAAATTTAAGTCATAAACCTCCACCTTAATGGGTGCTTTTATGAATGCAGATCCCTCCCCTAGGCAAGAGGAAAAATACAAACTCTATTAATCAAGGGCAAGGAAATCAAGCACTTGGCACCAGCCTTTGAGAACCTACCCTGGGGCCGAGAGGTGAGGGGTGCTGTAAATTTAGTTATGCACACTTGCCAATATTCTATCCATGCTGGGCAAGCACAACACCACTGAGCAATACCACAGCCCCAGGAACCTCATAGAATCCCAGTGGTAAGTGGGGATAGTGAAGTGACCTCTCTGGGACCATCTATACTTCTGAGAAGGGCAGGATGGGGACAAATGACTTGCCTTCTCTTGCCTGGGAAGGCCTGGGCTTGCCTGGGAAAGCTAAGACACGTGATATGCCTTCTTTGGCCAAGGAAAATGACAAGTGACTTGCCTGGAAAGGCTTGGACTTGGGCAAAATGCCTCATCTGGAAAGATCTAGAAAGACTTAGCCTAGGGCAAGGGACTCACTGGGAAGGCCTGAGAGAAGGCAAATCAGTGACCCAGCAGTTATGCCCTACTTTATTGTCATGTGTCTCATGTCCACCATAGCAGTCAGACCCACACCCAGTTAGTAGGAGAAAGTTAGAGACACAAGAGCCCTATTTACCTAGCAACCCAGAGCCTCATGCTTATCTTTGGGCCTGGTTTACCTTTGTAGTCTGAGCTAGAGTAGTCTGAGTTAGATTGTCTTGGTGTGTTGGCATCTTAGTACATTTTCACTTGCTATAATACAGTTGGGGTAATTAAGATTAGAAGTTTCATTCATTCATCATTTAAGAGCAGGCTCCTATATTTGCTTGGCATCTGGAGAGCAGCAAGTAACCCTGGTCACCCCTATATCCTCAATAGATTTTGTTAGAGGAGCTATGGAGGAACCTGTGTATCACAAAGTAAAACTTGTTTAAGCCTCACTGAAAAATGCACCATGATCTTTTGAAACTTCTTCTTCTTCTCTTTTCATTGCTAGAGGCTGAACTTCTTACCAGGCCAGTGTTGTACCAAGTAGCTGCCCTGTAACCCCTGCAGCTCCTTCTTGCTCCCTCTTTACAGCCCGTTTCCCTAGAGAGAAAATGCTGTGTATGGAGGCTCTCTTAGGAAAACTCTATGGACATTGTGTTGCAATGACTGGGAATTGAGCTTTCAAAGATCAACAGTATAGAAGCAAATCTTCCAGGCTATTGAAATGATTTGGTCTACTTTCAGATATGAAGAATAGTTTTGTGTTTATAATTAGAGCATTGCACTTGATCTGGGTCCTTTCAAAGTCAACTTTTTGATACTTTATTCCTCTTTTTGTTCTCCAGCATAACGTGGTGTGTGTGTGTGTGTGTGTGTGTGTGTGTGTGTGTGTGTGTGTGTGTGTGTGTGTGTGTGTGTGTGTGTGCTGGTCTTGGGACTTGAACTTAGGCCTTGGGTCCTATCTCTGAGCTCAAGACTAAAAATACTCTACCACTTGAGTCAAAGCTCCACTTCTGGCTCTTTGGAGGTTATTTGGTGATCAAGAACCAGACTGGCTTCAAACTGCAATCTTCAGATCTCACTTTCTAGGGTAGCTAGGGTTAAAGGCAGGAGCCACTGGCACTCTGCAGAGTAACCTTTGGATAGTGGGAGAGATAGTGTTGCTCTAATCTCTATTTTCTCATAGAAACTGAGGCTCAGAGAGTGTGGTGATTGGCTCAACCTCACAGTAGTGTTCTTGCCCTGGTCCCCAGGTTCCAGTCACTGCAGTCCAGAACCTCCCAGGCCCTCTGCGACCTGTCAACATTAATACTCCACAAAATCCCAAACGCCTCATAACAAATATTTGTGTAGCTTTGTCACACACCAGGTCTCTTAGAAATCCCCATGGATGGGTTACATGTACTGCCACCAATTCCAGGCAGAGGAGCAGCTCAGGAGATCTCAGCATTGTGTCAGTCCCTAAATCTTCCAGCCCCAAGGCAAGCACTAAAAGCAGAAATCTTGGGCACAGGAGGAGCTCTTCCAGGGTTCTGTGGGATAAATTACTCAAACACGTGGATTTCTACAAAAGCAGGGAAACTTAATTCCTGCTGTGATGGTGAGATAAACAAAATGTAATCTACAGTATTGTCCTAGCTCATCCAAATTTGGGCTGCTTTTTCCACGTGAATAATTAGAGGGGAAATTTTACAGAGACCTTCAAGAGCATTATCTTATTTAGATTCAATTTTAACCACCAGGAGGAAGATCTCCTAGCAAAGGCAAGTGTGTGGTGGCTGTGAATGCAGGCCAGCTTCAAGGTGAAGTCATGTCTCCATGCAATCACAAATGCAAATGTCTAAAGCTACTCAAAGATTCTCCCCTTGCAGCTGCCTGTTTTATCTCTTGCAAAACTAGTAATGATACAAGCAGTTGATTATGGTTTACAATAGCAATAAACCTCTCAGAATTGGTTGTTTCCAAAATAAATAGCCATTCTGTTAAATGTTAAATAACAAGTCATAAACTGCTGAAAACAACCAATTTCTTGTGGATTATTGCCTGAATAAATTTCAGCCCGAAATGGTAGATCATTAAACTGTGAGCACCACAGATCAAAACCATTGGAATTTTTTGTTTTGTTTTAATCAATCAACTAATCCATCAAGGGAACTCCCATTTTACCAACTAAATCATATACTTCATATTTTAATGTATTCCATAGAGCTTTTCCTTTACTGGTCATGGTTAGCTCTTTCCTGACTGAAATTATTTTATACAGGTTTGGGGGGCTTTTTTTTTTTTTAGATATTAAAGATGACTCAGCCTGAGTTAAATTGGCCCCTTCTGAGCACATTCAAGAAGAAGCCCAGCTGCCTTTCTTAGCTACCATATTTCAAGTCCTTAGTATTCCAATTGATAAAACACAGACCTGTCCACTAAGTTAAACATTTGAGGCAAAGCTCAGTGGCAAATATATTCCAACTGCAACTCTAATAGAGGCAGTTCTTGTAAGAGGAGCCAACTTTATCAGAATGATTGACAGAAGATTCCTCACCATAGCAACCAGGGTTATCTCTCTGGAATAACAACATTAACCTCCTTCATAACCAGTTTTTCATCCTTAAGTATAAAAGGCAGCTGCGTGCATCTTGTATCATCTTTTATTTTTTATTTTTGAATGAACAGTTAGCACTTACAGAAAAATGGGACACCATTCTGGGAAATCAAATTAATTTTGAATTCCTCCTGAAAAACAGCCTGACAATGGATCTTGGTTGGCAAACAATTAAAGGGCAGGAAGAGTCTCTGTCTCCTTTGAGCACTGGGTGATGGCTGAGAGATTTCCATTCATCTGCTGTCCTTGAAAATAGCCTACTACATTGATTTACTTGGGGCTGGTGTGTGTGTGTGTGTGTGTGTGTGTGTGTGTGTGTGTGGTGTCACCAATTTTTTTCAGACTTTATTCTTGCTTCCATTGTGTGTGTGTGTATGTGTGTGTGTGTGTGTGTGTGTGTGTGTGTGTGTGTGTTGAGGGGGGATAATTGGAATGTGAACTCAGGACTTCATACTTGCCAGGCAGGTACTCTACTGTCTGAATCATACCTCCAGTCCTTTCTGTTATTTTAAGGTACAGTCTCGTTATTTGCCAGGGTTAGCCTGGAACGCAGGAGCAAGATCCTATTTATGCTGGAGGTGACAGGTTTATACCCAGCTTTTTTTGTTGAGATGGAGGCTCTCAAATATATGTCTCTGGGCTGGCCCGGAACTATGATTCTTCTGATCTCAACCTCTTGTGTAGCTGGAATGAAAAGTGCTATACATCCAGCTATTAGTTGAGATGGGATTCTCATTAACAAAAGTTGGGCTGATTGAACTTCAATCCTGTTTGGCTCATTTCTTTCTCTTTTTTCCCCCTTACAACGCCTAATAGACATAAATAAACGTACACATCCCTTAGCAATATGGTCTGTGAAAAAATGCATGTTTTGTTGGGAAAATGTGCATGCATATTTCTTTTTTTATTGTGAAAATACTGTACAGAGGAGTAACAATTACATGGGCAAGATAATGAGTACATTTCTTATCAAGCATTGTAGCCTCCTCCTTTGTTTACCCTTCCCATTCCATCCTCCCCATCCCCCCAATCCTCCTCCCCCCCCCCCCCCCGCGCCACCAAAGTTGTAAAGTTCGTTTTTAACATAACAACTTGTACATCTCATTGTTGCAATGGGTCCACCTGTATCCCTATTTAAACAATTTGTTTTTTTCCCTTCCCTTCCACAAATTAAACCTACATCAAATACAGTGAAAGTAGGGGTTATACCATGGGGAAGGGACATACAAAGCAACAAAGAAATCATCTTATAAATGTGTTAGAAACAATCACATGAAAGAAAAAAACATTTGAGTACATATCTTAGGGTTCATTTCCCTAACATCAATTTATCTGACCTTTTCTGCCTGACTCAGACATATATTAGATATTGCAAATAAGGGAAACCATGGGACCTATCTTTCTTTGGGCCTGGCTTACTTCACTTAATATATTTTTTTCCAAGTCTTTCCATTTCCTAACAAATGGGACAATATCATTCTTTCTGATGGAGGCATAGAATTCCATTGTATATATACCACATTTTCTTGATCCATTCATCTACTGAGGGGCATCTGGGTTGGTTCTATATCTTAGCTATGGTAAATAAGGCTGCAATAAACATAGTCGTGCTGGTAGCTTTAGTGTGGTCTTGTTTGTGAACATTTGTGTAAATGCCCAAAAGTGGGATTGCTGGGTCATAGGGGAGCTCTATGTGGAGTCTTTTGAGGAACCTCCATACTATTTTCCAAAGTGGTTGAACAAGTTCACACTCCCACCAACAATGCAGTAAGGTTCCCTTCTGTCCACATCCCCTCCAGCATCTGTTGTCATTAGAGTTCTTGATTATAGCCATTCTAACTGGGGTGAGGTGGTATCTCAATGTTGTTTTGATTTGTATTTCTTTTACGGCTAGAGAGGTTGAGCATTTCTTCATGTTTCTTTCCTCTTCAGAGAAGTTTCTCTTTAAGTCTAGCCCACTTATTTATTGGGCAGTTGTTTCTTTGAAGATTTGTTGTTGGGGGTTTAATTTTTTGAGTTCCAAGTATATTTTAGATATGAGACTCTTGTCTGTTGTATGGCTAGTGAAGATCTTCTCCCAATCCATGGGCTTTCTATTGATCTTGCTAGCTATGTCCTTTGCCATGCAGAAGCTGGTGCATGCATATTTCTATCACTTTTTTTTTTTTACAGTACTAAGATTTAACTCAGGCCCTTCGTTGTATTTGCTAGGTAGGCACTGCACTGATTGAACCACTCCACCAGCTCTTCGTCTGTCACCTTCTTGAAATAAGACGGCCCCCAACTAATCTCCTCTGTCATATATTAAGTGTTTTGTAGACATAGTGACTGGATATACCACTGTGACATCTCACCAGCCCCTTGGGGAAGAGCTGTGTCAGTACTATGTATGTGATTTCTAATACTATCTCCACTAAAAACAAATTTGCAACTGATTCAACCCAGTGAAAAGTATGGCCTTCAAACCCTTAAAACCAAGACAGAAGCAAGGAAATGTGTCCTGGGAATCTGCCTGCATCCTTGCCAGCGCAGCCCTGTTTGTCCCTTCACTACAACTGCAACTTTGACCCACGGAGCAATCTTTCCTGGGGCTTCTAAGTCACTCAGGTCACAGTCTCCAGATCGATAGCATAAGTTCTACAAGGAGGAATAGGGTGGAAAAGAGAGAAAAGAGAAGTCACCTGGGTCAGAGATAGCAGCCCCTGGGAAAAGGTGTTTCAAGGGAACAAGCTACCAGGGGACACAGCAGGGGAGGCAGCATCCAGTAGGTCTGTGTGGTGTCTGGGGAGGGGGAGCATCTCTGACCTGATTGGATGTAAGCAAACCAGGGAGTCAGAAAAACATAGCCTCTGGTTTTCAAGAAATGGTCTAAGAAGCAATTTTCTGCTAAGTGTGGAAGTATGACAAATCTTGGACAAGCATATTGTTTTGGACACAAGTGAAGCTCCCACCCATCCCTTTGCCTAAGATGCTGCTCGCTCCTCTAGTCCCTCCCTCTCTACCTCCCTTTCTCCCTCCCACCAATCCCACTCTTGCCTATGCCAAGCTTTGGAGCTGCCCCAAATCCATGTATGGCCTTGAACCACACCCCAGCACTGAGCACCCTCATTCCAAGAAGCCCTTATTACTTCAAGACTGAAATCAAATGCCACAGCTATCAATAAGAATCTTTGCTTCCTGAGTAGCTCCCAATGGACCCAATAACACCCAGAAGGTCTCTAGAAATGAACTGGGACCCAGGTAACTGAGGGCTGGGGGATGTTTTCTACCAGCTAACCTTCTGTAGATCCCAGAAGCCACAGGGTGGCCCCAAGGCACCACACAGCTTTCAGCCTCCCTTTGCTACCAACACAGGGTGTCCTCTTTCAAAGGAGTAGCAGTACCTTTATCCTAGCCTCAGGATGGGGCTGAACAGAGAAAGCTAACTAGATTAGGACTCCTCCCTACTGGGTGCTGAGGGAAAGTTCATGTAGCTGCCTTTTTTCTTCTTCTTTTTTTGGTAGCTTTTTAGGATGAGCATAGGTACTAGAAAGCTTGGCTCTTTAAAATAATCCAAGGACTCTCTTCTTCATTAGTACATGCTCTCTGATTTTTATGTTCACTTGTTCATAGTGTCTGAGTTTGATGAAGGATTATTTGCTCTGTGTGTGTGTGTGTGTGTGTGTGTGTGTGTGTGTGTGTGTGTGTGCGTGTGTGTGTTTGTGTGTGTGACTGTCCAGAGGAAGCTTGAAGTCTGGGCCTAATTAATAGGTTTCTCTTCCTTCCTTCCTTCCTTGCTTCCTTCCTTCCTTCCTTTCTTCTTTCTTTCTTTCTTTCTTTTCCTTCCTTCCTTTCTTTTCCTTCCTTCCTTCCTTTTCCTTTCCTTCCTTCCTTCCTTCCTTCCTTCCTTTCTTTCTTTCTTTCTTTCTTTCTTTCTTTCTTTTTTTCTTTCTTTCTTTCTTTCTTTCTTTCTTTCTTTCTTTCTTTCTTTCTTTCCCTTCCTTCCTTCCTTCCTTCCTTCTTTTGTCTTCCTTCCTTTCTTCCTTCCTTCCCTCCTTCCCTCCTTTCTTTCTTCTTTTTGCTTAAGGCTAGTGTTCTAGCACTTAAGCCACACATTTACTTCCAGATTTTCAATGGTTAATTGGAGATAAGAATCTGATGGACTTTTCTGCCTTTGCTAGAAGATCTCAGCCTCCAGAGTAGCCACCAATGTGTCTTATTTGCTTTTAACTAGTGGTGAGCTAGATCATTTCTTAACTGACTAAAGGCCAGAATTTATTATTTTTTTTAATGAAAGCCTCCTAGAACTCAAGGTATTTGTAATTAATTTTCCAGGAAAGAAAAAAAAAGAATCATTTCCGAATAGTCTAAAAAATAATGGCAACCATAACACCTGTATTGTCAGACTCGGAAGATCCAATACCTACCTAAAGGAAAACAAACGAACAAACAAAGCAGGTGGAGGTGGCATCACCCAGCCTGGCACAGAGGAAAGCAAGCAATGTTCTTTATTCCCACTCAGTGCCCTCCTCACGGTCTTGCTAAACCCTCTACTTGTGTAAATAATTTATTGCTTGCAGGTGTGTTGATTTATTCATGCACCTGGCCCAGCCATCTCTGTTTGTGTGAGGTCTGGGTATCACTGGTCGGATGCAGCTGGTGCTAATAAGCCAAATTCTGGGCTCAGTCCTCACAAAAGTCTGTTAACTTCACTCTGCTTCACAGCCAGAGGCAGCGCCCTGCCGCTCTGGGTGAAGGGCTCTGGAGCAGGAAGCAGGCCATACTTTAGGTTCAACAGATGGACCTCAACTCTGCTGGAGAAATACTGGAGGAGAAAAGTCCCAGGCTGTTGCTAGAGCTCTCCAGGAGTCTTTTTCTGATTCTTTCCAAGGTATGTAAGTTTTTCAGATTTTCCTTTTGCATTCAATCTGGGAGTATATACCAACCACCTATAGGCCTGTAGCATAGTTTTGCTTTGAATCCTTCTGCTTTTCTTGTTTATTCATTAGGACCCATTGTCTCTTGGGGAGACCCTTTGGTAGGAAATCAGCCAGGAGTTACAGGGTTTCATATAATATGAAAGTGTGTAAGAAAAATAAAACATTCATTATTCATTGGAGAAAGATTTATTGACTGCCTATTATGTCTTGAGCACTGGAGCCACTCTAGTAAATGAAACAGATTTAAAAATCCCTGCTCTGGACTTACACTCCAATGGGAAGAGATCGCATGGTACACGATTTATTAGAAAAGTTAGAAGGAAAATATTCAGGTTACATGATGAGGAGAACAAAAGAGACGAAGCAGGACAAACATTACTAGTAAGGAATCTGCAACTAAAGCGGTGGTCAGAGTTAAACTTCTGCTAAAAGTGACACTGTGGCAAGGGCTAGAGGGGAGATTTCCTGAGCCATGAGGAACAAGCCAAGTGACAGCCCTGAGGAGGAGTGTGTCTGGTGACAAGCTTGTGTACTTAACAGGAAGTAAGTAAGCAGGTCATGTGACCGGGTCACAAGGAGTGGAAGGGAGCAATGGGAGGCACAGTCAAGAGCAGAGAGAGGACGGAAAGTCAAGGAGGGTCTACAGGCCCTGCAAGACTTTGGCTTCTTGCTGAAGAACTTAGCAAGGGCTTCATGGAAGATGTTGCTTCAGGGATGGGCGTATGGCTCAAGTGGTAGAGGGCCTGCCTAGCAAGAGTGAACTTCTGAATTCAAACCCAGTACTGTCCGAAAAGAACAATCACAAACACATTGCTTTGGGGTCAAGAAGGTAGAGTCGTGTGTGGGGTCATTGTACTTGCAGGGGAGCAGGTGCAGGTCAGGCTGGACATAATGTGCAAACACTCGGAGTTAGTTTCCTGTCCTAGCCATACACCTATGTGCGAATCCATGCAATGACCTGGCTGTGCTTACCAGCTACAGGCGGTGGGGTACTCAGAGGAGGTGCAGAAAAAAATAAAGAAATGTGTGATTTTGTACACCAGAGAGTTATCAGTTCGTGATATAAAGGGCAAGTGATCCAGGGAGAGCATCACCCTAAATTCACTCTAGTCATGTTGAGACCGGGGGAGGTTGGGAAGTGGGGCTGGGACTAGGAGTGAGAGGGAGGTAAGGCCACATTTCTGTGTGAGCAATGGCAGGCATCTTTGCACACGTTCAGAGCTCAGGAAGAGGATAATCCAGCTATGATGGAGAGACTGTGATGGGAAGAACAGGAAAAAAAGGCCCAGCAGGAGCAGGCAGAGCCATTTGTGGAAGTCCTGGATTTTCTGAAAGGCCAGTCTGAAAGTGGTGCAGATCTTGGATTTGGATGGGATGTAGGAGCAGACAGAGCTGTGTTTCCCTTACACAGACCTATGATCGTGGGAGTCTTGCCAGAGAGAAAATGCAGATGGCCTGTCAAATCTGAGTATTAGATAAACAACAGATTTTTTAAAAATATATAAGAATGGCTGAGGAACTATGTGAAGCATAAATACAAAATGCTTGCCTGAATATGAATTTGAGTTAAAGGATAATCATTAGTATAGAGTTGGGTGGGAGTGGTCATACCTGTAATTTTTGCACTCTGGATTTAAAGCAGGGGGAAATCACAAGTTCAAGATCAGCATGGGCTCACATGGGCTACATCATGAGCCTTTTCTTAAAAAGAACACACAAAAAATAAATTAAATAAATAAATAAACACACACACATACATACATATAATAATTATATTCCATGCAATATTTGGGACATCCAAACTATTGTGTATGTAGGATTCATATGTAACTAGACATCTTTCCTTTTTGTTTGCTAATCTGGTGATTGAAATAAAAATAAGTCTGAATGCATAGAGTTTCCTTATGAAAGCTGTGAATTCCAGTTCACACTAACTGGCTTTGACAGCTCTGTAAGATGGCATCCCACTTTCTGGCTACTTTTGGGTCCCAGTTCTGCAATGATGATAGCCCATAGTTTACTTATGACAACAGCCAGGTCTCCAGCTACCTCCCCATGGGCCAGCCCCATTGCCCCACGTCTGCCTGGAACAGGAATCCTGACTTTTGCCACAAGAGCAGCAGCAGTGCTGAAAATCAGCCTTCAGACATGTGGGGTGGGCTGGAATTGGACCCAATATGAAAGACAACAGTATAGATTGGGAAGGTGCTGTCCAAGCCAAGCAGGGAGGCTGAAATGGGATAGGATGGCCTTTCTTCTCCTGCAGATGACCCCCCCCCAGGTTTCCCTCAAGTCTAAGTGCACAGAGAGGGAAAAGTACCCTGGGTAAAGTCTAGAAACCCTGTATTGCATTCTTTGTTAGTGCCAAGTTTGGAGGACACCTGGCAGCAGTCCTCTCTCTGTTGGGACACTCTGACTCATCATGACTTGTTATCCAGAATAGAACCAAACACAAAACTGAAAATCCCATAGGAGTCATTTTCTATTGAATGCTTAAAACGTATTATGTTATTATGAACTTGTGTGTGTCATGTGTTCTACTCTTGTAAGAGTTCTGTGACATAGATATTCCAGGCCTCATGTTCAGATGTAGACATGGAGGCCCACCCAGGCTGAGTGCTGTGCTCAGAACACCCCTGTCCACATGATGAGCCAGACACATCATATATACAGTTGGTTGCCATCCTACCTTGCCATTTAAAATTCCCAAGGGCTGAACATCCTCTGAACAGCTGTCTCTAGTTGTTTGTTGTTCTGAAAAACCTTTTAGGTATCTCTGTGTTGATGTTGTCCTTTCCAACCATGCTATAGAACTCTCCCTTTGGATTAAAATGACACAGATACCTTGATAGTTTTTCTTTGCCCACAGGTTCCCAAGGTCAGTGTTAAAGCCTTTTCTAATCATGGGTGCCTCTCTATGCTACAGTGCCTAGAATACTGTTCAATACACAGTAACCACAATAAATACCTACCGTCTGGTACCACAGCTTGAGTAATTGATTGGAAACGGTTGAGTCCAAGAGTGTTTCTAGTATTTTTTCCTACTTTGGAATATTTGTATAGACATAATGAGATCCCTTGAGGATGAGCCTCAAGCCCCCAACTGGAATTTATCAGTACTTCACAAATACTTTGGTTGGCTTGAAGGCATGCAGTATTTTAGTGCCACCACCACCCTTGCTTTTGGACCAGTCCTGGGTTTGAACTCAGGGCCTGGCACTATCACTTAGTGGTATTTGCCCAAGGCTATCACTCTATTACTTGAACCAAGCTCCATTTCTGGCTTTTGGTTGGTTAATTGGAGATTAGAGTCTCATCAACTTTCCTGACCATACTGACATCAAACCACAGTCCTCAGAGCTCAGCCTCCTGAGTGGCTAGGATTCTAGGCATGAGCCCCAGGCACCCAGCAGCCTTTGACTGTGACATGGTACAGGAGGTCAGGTGAAACTTTCTGCTTATAACTTCAAGTACATGCTCCAAGTTTTAGATTTCAGGTTTTCAGAGTAAGGATCTTCAATTGACATTATTTCTTATTCCAATTTCCCATGGAATTTCAAGAAGCGAAAGAAGATACTAGTGAAAAAGTATGAGAAATGGCAGAATGGTCTTGATCCTACCATGTCAGAATAGCTTTTTAGAAAAGTCATCCTAGCCAGGTAAGGTAGGTAGCTCATGCCCATAATCCCAGCTACATAGGAAGCATAGTTAGAAGGCCTTATTATAACTGAGGTAGGTCCCAGGCCTATCTCTGTCTGAGACTCTATCCACCTCCCAACCAAAAAAAAAATCCCCCCCCCAAAAAACAAAAAAAAACCTACAACAAGGGCTGTGTATGTCAGGGACATAGTGTAGAGCTTATCTGCCTAGAAGTGTGAGGCCTTGAACTCAAATCCCAGTATCATCAAAGAAATGGGGGGGGGGGAGAGAAGTGGGTAATTTTTGAGATGATCCCATTCCTATGAAAGCCTTCCAGTAAGTAGCTAGGCAAATTTCCCAGGATCCCACTTCCAGGAAGAAGTGTGCTCCCAGGGGTCCTTTGGCCTTTGAGGGCTGAGCAGGTACAGAAGCTGATGACTGATGCCTGGCATGGGAATGACTGAGGGGCCTGGATGGATTCCCAGCAATTGCATGTGAGCTCAAGCACTAAAGAAGTCTCAAAATGGAGATTACGGCACTTCAACAATTTCAATCTTTGCAGCTGTAAGGCCTTTGGAGGGGTTTATGACTAGCAGTGATTACCCTGTCACATTAATTCTTCTCACACAGGCTGTTTTTCTTCTGCATCCTATCTGGGACAGATAGGACTAAGACAGAAACCAGGGCTTGTTCTTGCTGACAGAGTGCAGTTTGGTCTGCATTTCCTGGATGGCCCTGAACAACTTCTGAGCACATAGCTAGAGCTGTGTCTCTCTGATCCATCCTTCATTATTTTTGTTATAGTACATAGCTCAGTGATGCCAGGAGTTATTAAGACTCTACTCTGGAGCCAGGCACCGGTGGCTCACTCTTGTAATCAGGAGGCTGAGATCTGAGGATCACGGTTCAAACCTGGCCTGGGCAGGAAAGTCCGTGAGACTCTTATCTCCAATTAACCACCAGAAAACTGGAAGTGCTATTGTGGCTCAAGAGGTAGAGCACTAGGCTTGAGCTGAAGAGCTGAGGGACAGCACCCAGGCCAAGAATTCAAGTACCAGGACTGACACACACACACACACACAAAAAAAAGACTCTACTCTGGGGGCAGGGTGGGGGAGGGAAGCTGAAGAAATGGCTGTTAGGGTTGGGGAAGCTGGGACAGTATTATATACAGAAGCATAGCTGCTTATTGATCCGACAGAATGAGAAACCAACTGGAATTTGCTGACTGTGAGCAATTGAAACCTTGACTACCTGAAGCCATCTGTCTGCCTTTCCTGTCAAAAGAAGCATATTCTTTACCTGGTAGGATGTTACTAGAAGGAATAGTTCATGACAATGAATATAGTTCTTGTACTTGAACTGCAGTGGAGACTAGAGAAATGACCTTGTTATGTCCAAGTATCCATTTTATTGGGATCCATTTTGAGAACAAGGGTGTGGCTGCTGAGTGAGATTGTCGTGAGCACCTTGTGTGTGACCAGCTCTGAACAATCATGAGTTGTTGGGCTGTGTTTTGCTTCATGTTCTTAATCTGGGCCACTGGTAGGTAGACTGAAAGTGTATGTTAGTATGGAAGAAGCCTAGTTCCAATTTTTAAAATAAAGTTAAAGAGTATGGGAAGGAAATGTACAACGGTGCTCAGTTCCCACCTGGAAAACATCATGACTGGAAGACAAAAACAAAAAAAAATAAAGTCAGGTATGCTATATGTATGTGTATATGTTATGTAATAATGACATATGATAGACAGATATTGGCAGAAGAGGAGTTGAACTCAGGGCCTCATACTTCCAAACAGTCACTCTGCCATTAGAACTATTCCCTATTTTTTTTACACTTTACCTATTGGTCACCTAGAGCATGGAGTTTTTTTCCCCAGGAACAGCCTTAAACTGATCCTCCTACCTATGTGTCCTAAATAGCTAGAATTATAGATGTCCACCGCCATACCTGTTTTATTTGTTGAGATATGGGGTCTTGCCTTTTGCCAGGGCTGGCCTTGGACAGCAAGCTTCCCAAGTAGCTAGGATTACAGTACTACTATGCCTAGGGAGATCTGTATTGTATTTTTATAGTTTGAATTTTGGAGACTGTTCTGTCTTTATCTAGAGGCTTTGTTTCACTTTTTAAGCCAACCAGGATCAACAAAACATATT
Source organism: Dipodomys merriami (assembly GCF_024711535.1). Lineage (NCBI taxonomy): Eukaryota > Metazoa > Chordata > Mammalia > Rodentia > Heteromyidae > Dipodomys > Dipodomys merriami. The sequence goes on from NW_027206103.1 coordinate 695,010, forward strand.
CTGTAAAGAATGTTGAAGAAAATTCCAATTGAGATTTTCATTCTCTAGTGCACTTAGAGCATACGGTGCTGCAAACTTTTTGTTATACCCTGCTGCTTCCAGAGCCTGTGCCTGCAGGGCAGCTGACCATGTGATATTTGATTATCTGGCTGAAGAATGGTGTTCAAAAGCAGCTGTGAAGTCACAGGGGTCCGTGCCAGGGACTTGATTTAAAAATCAGCTGTAGCTGATGGATGAGGGAATATGACTGCAAAAATCTTAGAAATTCACGTAAAAATTGCATATGCATACATCATTAGTTCAATTTTGAGGAACTGCCAAAGGACAATGCAGAGAGGAAAGAGTATTTTGAATCCTTAGGCTCACAGGAAGCATATGGCATGTAGGAAGTGGGACACAGGCTGGCATTTCTCTCCTATCATCAATTTCATCAGCAAGAGTATATGCTGAAACCATATGTCTGTACCTTTCTGACTTCTACCCATGAGAGAAGTACTTCTCAAATGCTAATGGGCTGTGCAAAGCATCATGGGAGGAGGACCTTTCAAAAATGTAGCTAGGGTTCAGTAAGTTTGGATGGGGCTAAGACTCCTCTTTCCTGTCAAGTGAATGTCGCTCTCTTTTTTATTTTTTCTTTTATTTTTGGTGTAAGGGTTTGAACTCAGGCCTTACACGTACTAGACAGGTATTCCACTATGGAGGCGTGACCCCAGCCCTGTTTTATACTGACCTGTGCCTGGACCATGATCTACCTATTTCAGGCTTCCTATAGTTGCTGGAATGACAGGCATGCACTACTGTGTCCAGCTTCCCTCCACTGGGATGGAGTCTGAGGAACTTTTCTGCCTGGGATGCCATTGACTCCAGATCCTTCAAATCTTAGCCCTCAAATAACTTAAGATTACAGGTATGAGTCACTGGCTTCCAGCTGGGCAACACATTTTAAAGACTTTTTGGTTATGGATTGAATTGTATCTAAGCAAAGGTAGGCTGAAGCCATAACACCAATACCTCAGATGTGACTTTACTTGAAAATAGGGTCAGGGGAGAGATGATCAATTATGATGAGATCATACTGGAGTAGGGTGGCCTCCTAATTTAATATAACTAATGTTCTCATAAGAAGGCCAGGGATAGAGACATACTAGGAGCAGGTCATGTGTTGGTGAAGATGAAGTCAAAGGAAGACTGACAACAATCAGAAACTAGGGAGAGAGATGAAAGAATCATTTCTTAGGTCCTTCTAGGGTGCATGGCACAGTCAACACTTTGCTTTCAGACTTCTGGATGTTAGAACTGTAAAAGAATAGATTTCTGTTGTTTTAAACCACGTGGTTCAGTGGCACTTTGTTACAGAGCCCTATGAAGTGAATCCACTGTCTTATAGCCCCTTTAGCAGAATTATAATTGCATTTCTGTATTGTAATTGTGAGCATATCTGATCTCACTCAATAGACTGCCAGCACTGAAGATTCCCTAGAGCCTACTGCCTAGCACAGAACACAGGGCATACCAATAAATTTTGGTTGAACAGACAAATTTTAGGACTTTAGATCTTAATGGTGTATTAAATGCAAACAAAATATAAGAATTAACAAGGGAAAAATGCCTGCCTGGATTGTTGCATGGATTTTATTCATAGCAACACAATATAAGCTTGTTTTTGATTTGCATAAATGACCTATTATGCCATCATCTGAAATTCAGATCAGTGGCGTCTTTTTGCAACATGAGCAAAGCAAAGCAGAAGTCCTTATCTCCTTTCTGCATGTTAGAGATGATTGTTGTGCCAGTCAAATGATGGGCCCTAGGCTTTCTCATCTCCTAACTTCTCATCATCTTTTCTGGCTTTTCATGGGAGCTGGGAAAGGCTGCAGTGGGACTCTTCTTACCTGTGAGATTTATATTATCTGAGATTAAAAGTAAACACTATTTCAAGACTAGCAGTAACTTCAATAATAGGCTACAGGTAGTGCCCCAAGGCAGACTCTCGACATCAGTTGAACCTACCTGGCTCTTGTTGGTCAGAAAATGGCTAGCTAATGGATCCTTGCTGTACATCTAAAAAGCCCCCACAGGGAGTCCTTGGAGATTTGTAATCATAAGGATCATAAGTGTGTTGATCCTTATTTCTTCATAGATTTTATTCCAGATAATAATTTAGCATATACTCAGTTGATAAGAGAATAAGTGTACATAATGTGTGTTCATGTGTAATGCAGGATCAACAGAGGCAAGGAAGACCCATGTGGCAATTGAAGGAGAATTGTATAAGACAGGAGAGAACAGAAACATCAAGGGTCTTTCTGTAATGATTTTGTCCTTTGCAATTCTTTATTCTTTATAATTCTGGTTCCATTTTATTTTTCATTTACTTCTCATTCAAATGAGATGATTGGTGCTTTCTGGGAGAATTCTTTTTGATCTTGACATAGCCCATGACCTTCTGCCTCTCTAGAAATTCCCACTAGAATGTTCCATTCTTTCTACTTTAAATTCTGTCCAGTAAATGTAAGTTTCCTACCTATGCCAGGAAGTAGGCTTGAGAGTTGAAGACAAAGATGAATAAGGCACAGTTCCAGCTTGTGAAGAGCTGAAGATCTAGCAGGGGGTTAAAGGCATGAACAAGCATGTTGGAGTCCCTGTGTTTTGTCTTTTAGGATGGCCATTACCAAATCCTTGGAGGGTAATCAAGCTATTAAGCCTTGGGGTTTGCTAGCATCTCTAGAGATTTCCTATACTCCTGATTCTGTAGGGGGTTTCAGAAGGGCAAAAAAAGCCACTCATTTCTCCCTGGGCTACCCTTGCTTCAGATCCAAACACATTCAACATTTGAAACTACCATGTAGACACATGGAATTCTTTACTCAATGGTTATTGGCTTGGAGGTTCTCTTTGGTTTCTAATGGGGAACTAAAGATGGGGCCTACTTTACTATGAGTTCAGCAAATATCCAGAGATAATGAAAGAAGGGAAATACAGGCAGCATTGTGGAGTACCTGGAACCAGACATGTCTTTTTTTACTCCCTTCAGAACTGAAGTCCAAGGCCAGGCAGACAGACATTCTCACTGAGTCAGAGGGAGGGAAAACCAATAGGACAGATAGGGCCTCCTATGGGTTTGTGACCCACTGTGGAGTCTGGGAATATAAAGGACCAATTTGCCTGAACAAGCCAAGAAAGCAAGAAAGGAACTGAGTTTGTTCCCCATTTTTATGGCCAAGCCACCTCACACAATAATGGTATTTGTGATATGATCCCAGGTTTTTCTACCTCTGTTGCATCACAAGGAAGGCAAATTCCTCTTCCTTTGGGGAAGGGGAAGAAGAACACAATAATCTTCTAAACTTTCTGATACTGGAGTAGAAATTGTCTTTCTTCTACAAACCTGTAGATGAGCCTTGGGTGGGTAAGGCAACTATGAGGTTGCCTGGCAATGAGGAAAGCAAGCAACCATGAGATCCAAGAGTATCACTGAACTGATAGCTCAACACTTCCTTCCCCCTCACTGTCCAGACCATGTTGGACCATGCAAGGAAATGGTCTCCCTCAGCCTCTCTGTAAATTCTAAACTTGATATTCTCCCCATGGTCACCCACCCTGCACTTACCTTCCCCAGCCTCTCAGTGCAGAGACTCCATGTCTATGTTAAGGAAATGAAATGCTGTGACTTCCCTTTCTCTCACAAATCTGTAACCTACAATTTCTTTGACATGTGCAATGACATTGTATGCTTAGCCATCAGGGCTGCTAGACAAGGGCTGGGTACAGGCTCTGGATTCAAGGAGAGAAATAGGTGGGTTCCTCATCCTAGCAGGTCACTTAGTGACCCAGAAACCATCAGGTTGGATCCTATGGTCCTATGTGGAGAAATGGGCAGAAGGAGAATTGTATAAGACAGAGAGAACAGAAACATCAAGGGTCTTTCTGTAATGATTTTGTCCTTTGCAATTCTTTATTCTTTATAATTCTGGTTCCATTTATTTATTTTTCATTTACTTCTCATTCAAATTTGCCTGCTTCTGGCATTGTCTTTTAAGAAAATCTCCTTCCAGGCCAGGGAAGTGATTTCTACTCTCCCATCCCTCTTAGGACTGGCAACCTATGAGGCCCATCGGAAGGGGTTCTTTTTATAGGCAGAGACACAAACACATTTGGAAACTGCCTCAGATTAAATTGTTAACATCCAGGTCTCAACAATAAAAGCAAGGTGGAAAAAGGGTCTCTAATCTATCCCCAATAAAGACACATAGATAAATAAGCATACTCAAGGAAGAGAAGGGTGAAGTTTAGAAGGGTTTTTAAAGACTGGGAAGACAAACGCAACAGGCATCAGAGGAAGCAGCAGTGCTGGGGATAAGAGGCCTGGAGGCGAGAAAGCAGACGTAGCCCAGGCTTGTGTTCAGGAAGCAGCAGAGTTGGCAGCTGGTGGGAGTGTGGGAAAGTGAGTAGGGGGAAGAGAAGGGCTGAGAGAAGGGCTGGAAAAGGAGAAGGGCTGAGAGCCAGACGGTGAGACTCACACAGCGTACATCAGAGGGAATCCTGTAGTTATGACTGGAATGTTCAAGAACAAGTGAGCACTTTGGGAAGGCTAATTCCATCATGGTATGTGGGAGGTGAGAAGAGGGGGGAGCCAGTTAGTACAAAGATGAGAATGACAGATGAAGAAATGGATGAAGATCATGAAGGAGATAGTGAAGAAGATGAGGGTGGTGGCTGACAGTTATTGTTTCTTAGTGGTATTCACTGTGCTAAGCACTTCATGGTTTTCTCACCTCTAAGACATGAGAGGTGTCTTTGTCACTTGTTGTTGCTGTGGCAAAATGCCTGAGAAAACCAATCTAAAGGAGAAAAGGTTGGCTCTTGATTTTATAGGTTTCAGTCTGTGTCAGCTGACTTTATTGCTATAATGTTCTGCAAGAAAGCAGAACATTGTGGCAAAGGAAGCAGAGACTGAGCAGAAGGAGCCAGGAACAGGATATACGCTTCTAGGCATGTCCCATTGATGACCTGTTCTCCCAAGTAGACCTCACTGCCTAATTTCCACCACCTTCCAAAAGTGACTTCAAATTGTGGCTCCATCTATAGACCAGTACATGGATTTGGTCACAGTCCTCATAATGGAGTGACCTCTCCGTGATAGAATATACCAGCTCAGGACTAAGCCTTTAACTTGTGTTTTGAGGGGACACTCCATATTCAAATCGTCACAGCAGTGAGACAACTATTCTTCGTATTTTACACATAGTGCAGTCAAGGAACAGATTCACTCAGTGAATCAGAGAGATTCATCTATTCCGCCAAACCAAAGGCAAAGACACTGAGGGCCTGAGCAAAATGAGAATTAATGGTAATTGGCTGGCAAGATCTCATAGGTTTAAAGACCACTGATGATGTGTGATGGTAGAAGTGAGAGAGAATGTTGGAAAAGTGAAAAGGATCACCCACACTTTTGCCTTCCGTTGCTGAGGAACTAGCAGTACTGTCATTTGAAATAGGACTACCCAGAGGATAAGCTGGTTTTGGTAACAAGATGGTGTGTTGGTGTGATCCACCAGCATGTTGCTACAACACTGCCTCCTAGCTTTTTCTTTGGCCCTTACAATCCATTCTTTATAGGCCAGTAGCTATGTAATATAAATTAAAGCATGTTAGTCCCTGCTAAAGTCCTTCAGTGTCTTCACAGCTGACAAATCTAAAATCTACTTTCCTCACTGTAACTAGTAAGTCCTACATGAGGTGCTCCAGCATGTCATTGTAACATCCAACAGCTTTTACCCTGCTCTGTCTGGCTTCCTGACTTTCCATTTGTTCTCCACACCCACACTTTCCATTTGCCCACCTGTGAAACACTGTGTTCCCACTATCCTCTCTACATTGCTCCTGTTCCACTAGTTTTCTCTGAAGTGCTCACCCAAAGACAGGCCTGCTTGAGCTTTGCTCTGTGAAATGTCCCCGTTAGCTACCATTTCATTTTCCCAACTTTATCCAAGACCACAGGTGGAACCATGGGTATGTGTATGCATCCGTTTTCATTTCCTATTGCTGCTGTAACAAATGACCATAAACTTGGCAGTTTAAAACAAGAGAGGTTTATTCTCTCACACTCTATCAGTCAGACGTCCAAAATCAGCTTCTCTAGGCTAAAATCAAGGTGCCAGCAGGCCACATTACCCTTGTAGGTACTATTGGAGAATCTGTCCCATGCCTCTGACTCCTTCTGGTGGCTGTTGGCATTCCTTGGCTTGTGTCCACAGCTTCAAGACTTTCTCAACTCCATCTTCACATTTCCTGCTCTTCTTTGGTTAAATTGTGTCTGCCTCCTTCTTAGAAGAACACGTAGTAGGATAACAGTGCCTCATGCCTGTAACCCTAGCTACTTAGGAAGCTAACATCTGAGGATCATGGTTAGAAATCAGCCAGTCTACAAGAACTCTTACCTACAATTAATCACTAAAAAGGCAGAAGGGGAGTTGTGGCTCACGTGGTAGGATGCCAGCCTTGAGTAAAAAAGATAAGGGACAGTAGCTAAGCCCTGATTTAAACACACAGAAATTTTTAAAAAGCAAAAATAAAAAATGCTGGGCCCTGGTGGTTCACACCTATAATACTGAAATCTGAGGATCGTAGTTCAGAGCCAGCCCGGGCAGGAAAGTACGTGAGACTCTTATCTCCAATTAACCTCCAGAAAACCAGAAGTGGAGCTGTGGTTCAAAGTGGTAGAGTGCTAGCCTTGAGCAAAAAAGGTCAGGGTCTGCACCTAGGCCTCGAGTTTAAACCCCACAACTGACAAAAACAAAAATTAAAAACATGACTGCATAAAGAACCCATTTGATAGGCCAGAATTTTTTCCCATATCAAGATCCTTAATGTTGGGGCTGAGAAGGTGGCTCAGTGGTAGAGCATTTGCCTTGCAGGCATGAGGCCCTGGGTTTGATTGCTCAGCACCACGTAAGCAAAAAGAAAAAAGCCGGAAGTGGTGCTGTGGCTCAAGTGGTAGAGCGCTAGCCTTGAGCTGAAGAGCTGAGGGACAGTGCCCAAGCCCAGAGTTCAGGCCCCACGACTGGACCCCCCCCCCAAAAAAAAAGATCCTTAATGTAACCGTATCTGCAAAGGCTGCTTTTCCATATAAAGTAACATACGTTGGCTTTCAGATGAGGACCTTTTGTGAGTAATTACTCAGCCTCCTACAATTTCTACCTTCTATCCATTTACTCTGTAGAGGATTGGTTGCATCCAGGTGGTAGAATCATTTCCAGCCTCTGGGCGATGTCAATTATTGTTTATGAAATGGGTAAATAAATTAGTATAGCTAAGTTTACTTTACTTTAAAAGTATTTCCCCTAATATGTTTGTAATTTAATAACAATACACTATACTCCTGTACATAGTTTCCCTATGACACTCATCTTACATAAATGAAAACATGATTTAATGACATGGTATTTTATGAGCTTTAAGCAAATCAGACATTTGAATTATCTTGTTTAAACAAAATAGCTCTTTTGTGTTCTGTGGTAGGTATCACCAAGTATGTCTATCTTGCTAATACAGCAACATCATTATATTTTAAATTATACAATTTAATTGTACATAACTTGAAATTCAAAATGAAGGGTTACTGAGTACAAGTATGACCTTTTAAGTGGTTATGGATGTTTTTCCAAATGTTGTGATACAGAAAATTTTAGCAATATCCTGTTTTCAGTGTATAACATAGAAACTTTACCAATAAACATGGTGCTAACCCAATTATTAGCTATAATACATGACCCTGGGCAAGATCGTTGAAATACCCAAGATTCATGGTCCCTGCTCTATAAACCCAGATTCTTGGAAAGAAGGGACCAAGTTGGACCTCTTGTTTGTTAGTCAATATTAGGTCCTCCCTCTCCTCCCTTTCCCACAAACATGCTAAGGTAGTGGTGTCTACTTTACAGCCGGTAATTCCCCAACCTCACACATACTATACACATAAGCATCTTGGACTAAAATGCATCATACATAGCACAGCTTGGAGCATTACTCCTCACAGCAGGGGTTATGACCATGTTCTCTTTGATTGCCTTGAACTGAGAACTGCTCCATGGGCATCCTTGCATTGGATATTGTGCTGGAGGGATGGGGGCAGAGGAAAGAGAGGGAGTTCGGTTGAGTCTTGGAGAAGATGCTCTCCTTTGGGCATCTGGTTAAGTGAGACCTGCTCTCTACAACTCAGATTGTGTGTGAAGAGGGAAGGGAGAAGTCGTTGCAAGAACATTCCAAAGGGACAGAGATTGGCACATGATGAGGACCAGGTTTTCTGACCTGGGCCGGTTCATCCCTCCTTAGGCAACCTGGTGTCCCCCCGCTCCTGGAAGGTCACCAGATGGATGCCGAACTTAGTGCAGATACCCAATCGGCATAGCGCACTGCAGCCCAGAACTCCTGGACTCAAGCGATGCTCCGGGCTCAGCCTTCAGAGCTACATATAGGTAAAACACGGCAAAAGAACCAGTTTCACCAATCTACTGACCTGAGAGTGAGCAGGCAGTGAGTTAGGAATCAGAGAAGGTAGGTCAACAGAGGGGACTATTTCCCCATGCTGCGTTTTTCTTTGCTGATTCCTTTCATTGCAGCTCATTCTTTATTTCATAGAATCTGAGATTGACCCAGCCTCCTTCTCCATATAGAAATCTCTTCTACAGTGATCAGGATAGAAAGCTATCCTTACAGCACTACTTGTGTTATAATTTAGTTTCTTTAGAAATCAGTCTCAATACACTAAATATAATTAAAGTACATATAGTTTATTCAAAAGTAGAACATCAGTGTATTTATTTCAATTTTTTAAGTTCTATAAAGTACTCCCCCGCCCCTATGTGTGCAGCGTATGTCATCTGAGACTACACCCCCAGACTTTCTACCCCTGACGGCTCCAGCTATGAATGGGTCAGAAAGGAAGAAAGGACAACTTCTTAAGAAAGACTCATAGACAAGATTCAGTACCAGAGAATGGAGGAGAGAGGAGTGATTAGAAGAAATTTACTGGTGGAAAAAAAAAAAAAAGAAAAACCTCCCTGATCTTCATTGTTGTTTTAGCAAACTGCTACCAAGATTTTCTCTTTGTTCAAGTAAGCCACATGCAAAGAGCAATTTGCAAATACCTCTAAAGCCCTTGCACAAAAGTAATATCTGAGAGTCCCAGGACTGCACTGGTTTTTTGTCTGCTCTCTATTCTAATCTTTCCACTTTTTCGTAGCCACATCTCCTTCCACAATGCAGTTTCAGGTTTACACACCACCTTCTACAGTATAGCAGTGGATTATTTAATCAGCATCTTCCAGTCTCCTCTCACCTCTTGCCTCCTCCTGCTGCCCAGGAAAGCTTCCCCTGGCATAAGCGCTTCTTAATCTGTCTTGACTTTCATCCAGCACATAACTGCTTGTCCCAATGCATTTGGATGAGATGATACAATTACAGTGTGTTTCCTCAGAATAATCACAGTGGGGCTGCAGCGTCCGTCTTAGGGCTTTGTGTCGATGATGTGTTAATTACACTCTGTCAAGCCACAAACTTCTATTCCCCAAGCCTTTCTCAGCAAGCCTAAGCATTTGTATAACATGCTGCAAGTGAGAATACATCTAAATGGCCCCTTTACATCAGCCTCAGCTGTCAACTTTAACACTATTGACTTCCTAGGTAAGGCCAGAAACTTGTATTGGACCAGAATGGACCATCACAAAACTACCAGCATCACATCCTATGAGAAGTGGTCCAGGCCGCAGGGTAAAGCAAGAGTTTCCACTTGAGATCAGGCAGTCCCACTTCCTACTTGCATATCATTTCCAAACCAGTGGCTCTCTGCTGGCTCTGGTCAAATGGTGCATTGTGCCCCACTATTCTTGCCCATTAAAAATGGCAGCAGGTTTTACAGGTGGAAGACAAACACTTGCAATGGATTCTACAACCTGATGTACCTAGAAATACAGGGAGAATTAACTAAATTTCAGAATCTGTCTGCCTTCATCCGATTTGTCTTCATGGTCTGTCTCTGTCTCTGTTTGTCTCTATCTCTGTCTCTTTGTGTCTCTGTGTCTCTCTGCTCCAATGTCTCTGTCTCTGTCTCTCTCTGTCTCTCTCTCTGTGTGTCTCTGTCTCTGTCTCTCTCTCTCTCTCACACACACAATCAATCAATCAATCAATCAGTCCAATCTCCCAGTCCTTTAAAAGAAATCCTGGGTCAATTAAACTTTATCTGCTAGTTTGTACTGCAAATCCCCCACTCTCATCTCCTTTGGTCCTGACTACTTAAACATGGATCTCCAGTTTAACCTTGGTACTTTTCCTAAATTATTCTAACCATTGTCACCTCCTCTCTGTGTACACCCTGGATGTTGTCATCACTTTCCCTCATCTTGTTTCCTTCCACATCCTTCTCTAGATATAACCACTAATTTTTTTTGGTCACTTGTGGGGCTTGAACTCTGGGCCTGGGAGCTGTCCCTCAGCTCTTCAGCTCAAGGCTAGCACACTATCACTTGAGCCACAGATCCACTTCTGGTTTTCTGGTGGTTTATTGGCGATAAGAGTCTCATGGACTTTCCTGCCCTGGCTGGCTTTGAACTGCGATCCTCAGATCTCAGCCTCCTGAGTAGCTAGGATTACAGTCATGAGCCATTGGTGTCTGGCAACAACCACTAATTTTATGGACATTTTTGGGGTGTGGTATTATCAGTAGTCACATGGAGAGCCCTTTCTTATTGCTTCAGTAATGCTTGTGCTCTGTATGTCCTAATGGTAGTGAGGAGGCTTTGCTTTGTGGCTTTGGAGGCAGTGGAAATGTGGACAACCATGGGCCCAAGCAAACAAGGAAGACCAACCAAGATGTATGTGCAGTGACCTGTGGTATCTATTGACCCTCTCTTGCAGTAATGGACCATATCTCCTAGCTATAGAGATGTGTGTGTGAACAGGCCTAGTTGTTATTTTGGCTATTTATCCTTAGCTATGGTCATCAGCTAAAGATGAGGTTTAAAACCTACACAGAGTTGAGGAGAAGCTGTCCTGGAAATGATTTGTAGATGTCACCAGAGAAGCTTTTTATTTCCAGTGTATTTGTGAAGCCTGATGGAGGAAAAGCCAAGAGTCCAAGGCCAGCCTGGGCTAACATAGTAAGATCTTGACTTGAAAAAAGAACTTTCTACAAGTAGAGTAACAGACAGCTATATCTATTATCTTCCATGTAGTGAGCAGAGTGAATAAAGTCCAACCATGAAGAGTAAAGAGCCAGAAGTAAAGAACAGGAAGACAAGTGTTATGGGAGCTCCAACCACTAGCATGACCAGTAAACTATGGTCCTCTCCACTGCTACTTTAATTATGTGAAGATCCTCAGCATCTTTCTCAACAATAGAAGGTGTAGATTCTGCTGTCTTTCATATAGTAGTTTCTCAGGGGTTCTGACATACATGGCCCAAAGGCCTCTGTCTAATGTGCTTTCTGATGGCAGCAGGTGCCAGTTTGATTTGCGAATACACATGAGCCATTGCTATAGGGAGTTTAGGAAATAACACAAGGACATTTTTAGGAAGACGCATTTCCTGAGGCAAGCAGAGGAGGTCTCTTGTCATTATAATTTGCATTATAAAAAGGAAGCATGACCTTGTTGTATGGTTGTAGGCTGGTGAGGCTAGACTCTCTTCTCACAAATTCACATAAATCTCTTATCCCAAATGGCTTCTTGTCTGGACCTCTTGGCACCTGTCCCAGACCCAGGACATCAGATCTGCTCAGATTCTTACCTAGCCATGAAGAACACTTAAACTGGATGCACTCTTTGAGACTTGTCAGAAATGATTGAGGTCTAAGAGGTCAGATAAATGTAAGGGAGAAGGAAATAATCAGGTCAACATTAAGATTTGAGGTTGGGTAGTCACATGCTTGGTGAAGCCATTAAGCTAGACAAGGAATTATTAAAGCTAGGCATACCTGTCATTTCAGTCCCAGAGGACTGATGGAGGAGGATCAGGAGTCTAAGACCAGCCTACGCTACATCGGAAGATCCTGATTTGAAAAAGACAGAGAGAAGACCTTATTAAGAATAGAATAAATATACAGGAGAGATTAAAGTATGTAGACACTGGGATTATGTGATCCTACCATATTGGGAGGTGCTTAGAATCATCTAGAATTCAGGAAAGAGCTCCAGGCCAGTACTTAAGAACTGGGGGAGCCGGAGGGGGGGGGCGGTGAAAAGAAGAGGGCATAGCCCTGTGAGTGCAATTGAAATCACAGGATTGAATAGTCATCTTAAAGAAAGATTTAGAATCCTAGGCCCACTATAGCAAATGATCACATTATTGTTTCATAGTTCTGAAGATGAGAAGTACATACTGAAGCAGAGCCCATGCTCCCTCTAAAACCTGGAATGAATTCTCCTTCCTTGTTCTATACCTGGGACACAATGGAGAAACTTCTGGCCCTCCCTTAGCACCCACATTTACATTGCAACTGAGGGTGGAAGGGAGGGCAGAGCTAAGGCTTGATTGGTTAGGGAGTGAGTCAGAATTTTAAAAACCTAATTGCCTGTGGTATACTTGTGACTCCAATTGTGGTTGTGCAGGGGTGGGGTATTGTTTGCTTGGTTGTTTGTTTGTTTGTTTGTTTCTGACAATTCCACAACATTTGTAATGTTCTTGCTTGGTCCATATCCTAAGTAAGAACATTCCAAAATAAGATCAGCTCAATCAGCCATCTGACATCATGGAATAACCAAATTATAGGAGATGAAAATGTCCTTTAAGCTCCATGAAGTCCCCTGTAGCCCTCTTTGTCTGGCAGGGCATGCTGGAATGCCAGGACATGCTATTTAAATCAAGCCAATTGCAAGAGTTCACCTATCTCTACTGAATGTGATCACTATCTTCCTCTGACTTCAGAGCACTTATCTTCAAAGCATTCAGCATGAGGCAAAAACCTTGATTTTTTTTTCCCCCTCAAAAAGAACTTATGAGGATGTCTGACTCCATCCAGACCTTTGGATGTGTGATTTTATTATTCATGGCTGGCACGCCTCTTCTGGCTTTTGATCCATAGTTTACAGAATATGTGCATAAGGAGGCTCTTTTCCATAAATGGATCTCTTTACCCTCTCAGTTTGGAATAAGTTTCCACTTATTTCTCTGCTAAAGCATTGAGGCTGAGAGCCAATATATATTAAATCTATCATGCTACAAACAACACTGGATTTAATCTAGCCCAGATCTGCAACCAGATTCCTGGCAGTGCTCCTCAGGTATGTACTGATGGTGAGTAGCATGGGACCTGTGGAGTTTTTTACAACCACCAAATCTGGAGAACAAGTTACAAAGTCTGTCAGCACATTCCCACTCTTGTATTAGAATACCAAGGAAGTTACATAAATAAGATCAGCTTTGAGTCATGAACAAGAACTTTTAAAAACACACCAGAGAAACCATTCAATTAACATTCTCCAGTGGCTTTCCACCTCTCTTCTGATGTATAACCAATACCATGAAGTTGGTTCCTGAGGATTCTGCCTACCTCTCCAGCTTTGCTTTGGTCCAATCTCCCTTTCCCTTCTGCTTCAGTTCCTCAGCAAGGTACTTCTCTACTACTTTCTCTGAGCTCAGTGGTCTTCATTCTGCTATTATACGGTTTACTCTATTCATCTTTCTCTTGAAGCTTTTCTTCTCCTATCCCATGTTCCACGTACCTGCCTGTGATTCTCAGGCTAGGTCAGGGTCCTAACTTGCTTACATAGCATCTCAATTGTTATGTCTTGGATATATAATGTCTCCAAAGGCTCATGTGTTAAAGGCTTGGCCCTATCTAGTGATGGTATTGAGAGGTGATTGATTAGCTCATAAGATGAATAGAGCTCAATGGTTATGAGGTAGGGCCTAACTGAAGCAAGTAGTCCACCCAAAGTGTGATTTTGAAGAGTATGCATTGTTCCTAGCTCCTCTATCTTTTGCTCTCTTTGCTTCTTGGCCACCATAAAGTGAGCAGCCTAGTTCCAGTAGTGCTCCTCGCCATGATCTTCCATTTCCTTAGGCCATAGCCACAGGCCTATGTAACCATAGACTGAATCATATGAAAGTATGAGGCAAAATAAATAATAAATCTTTCCTCCTTTAAGCTGATTTTCTCAATAGTTAGTCACAGTAATGGAAAGCTAACTAACATATCTACTTAAGACTTGGGATGGATAATTGTGAATCCACTGAGCCAACATCATGGTTCAGCTCATGCTGGCTTTGAACTGTGATCCTCAGATCTCAGCCTCCTGAGTAGCTAGGATTACAGGCGTGAGCCACTGGGCAGGGAAATGAGACTCTTCCCTCCAATTAACCACCAAAAAAGCCAGTAGAATTGTGGCTCAAGTGGTAGAGAGCTAGCCTTGAGCAAAATAGCTCAAGGGCTACATCTTTGCCCTGAGTTTAATACCCAGAACCAGTGCAAAAAGAAAAGGAAGAAATTGCAAAGACATTTGTCTGAATATGTGTAAGATTCTGATACTGTTGATCCCTCTGAGACTCAACATCATTCAGTTCAACCTAGCAAATATTAAGTGCCTGTGATGTCATGAGCTCTAGTGTGTAAACAGGACGTTTCATTTCTGTGAAATAACTTGGAATCTGAAAATCTCTCAGGAGGTTTAGAGTCAAGTCAACTTGGGCAATGAATTCTCCCACTTTTATATTACAACCATTCATTCATTCTTCATTCAAGAAAACTTTAATGGACATTTAAAATTAGATATGGCTATGACTGGTTGAGGCTAAATATTTTGGAAGAAGAAATGGAGAATAGATGGTGTGTGCCCTGGCCCAATAGGAAGACAACGTCAGTAGTCAGGGCACTTGATAGAAAACAAGGACTTAGTTTTCTATCCACTTTCTGTCACTAAATAAAAGAATAAGCTTGGGATCACTCATTGCTCTGGACCTCAACTCAGTTTATTATCTGTGTACTGATGGTGTTAAAGTAGATGATGCCAAAATAACATCTAGGATTAGACATTCATAGTTCTGATGGTTCTTCCAGTTACTAGAGCCTCTTAGCTGGAAGGCATGATGCCATTTTCACCTGTGGAGTGCTGTTCTTCCCATGACGCAAATGGGTAGAAAGATTCAGTGGGAAGTTAAGCTGGTTGGATGGTCCTGTCTTAGGAACAGGTGACTGAGTCTTACTAAGTTCTCATTGCCTTTATTATCTTTAAGATAATAAAGAAAACAATCTGGGCCAGGCTCACTCTATCCATGAAACTGAATAATTTATTAAACCTTTGAACAAAAATGCACAGATGATGCATTTCCTATCTAGCCACTGATAATATGACTTAGAGGAAATAAAACTTCAGAATGTTACAGCTTTGATTTGCTCTCTAATATTTTATGTGATCCATATGAAAATATATTTTTAAATCTTTGGACACATGTCTGCAGGGATGTGTGTGGGAAATACAACAGGAGACACTGCTGCTTGTTTCAGAGAAGTTTAAGAGCAGATTACACAGCACACATTCAGTTACAGGTAACTGAAAATCCAACCAGCAGTGATTGAAATCGTGACTTGTTTCCTCAGTACCACGTCTACACGTGTTTATTCCAGGTGTGGGCCCTGCAGTGCTGCAGACCTCTCCCAGTGCACTGCTCTCCTTTTATAGAATGGCAAACACCTTCCTAGAGACCTTACCAGCTGACTTCCCTTTTGTCTCAGCAGCGAAGAAGATCAACAAAGAAATGTCTGCTGGTGCTTTCTTCTTACTGTGGAAGGAATAAAAGTGAAAGAAAGTTGGGCATGTCCACAGCTGTTCTTCCAAAGTATTACCAGAATATTTCTGTATGCCAATTCAATTCTGACTGGGGAAGCAGAGGGTGGGGGTGGGCTGCTTCAAATGTACTATTGCAGAAGGAAGAAAATTCATTAAAAAATTTCCATTTGAAAAAGTGAGGAGAGACATACTAGAGTCAGTCACTGTTTTTGTTTTTGCTTTTGCTTTTGTTTAGCTTACACGTAGTTCTGTCAATCTAGAATGGTGAGATGAGAATAAGAAAAAGGTTGGGTTAGGCTTCTTAGTCTTAGACATCTTTGATTCTGTTCTTTGGGAATATATTCAGTACTTACTATCCCCTATACCACACCTAGACTCTGAGAAAGATACTGTAGTTAGAAATTACACAGTCTTTCCAGCTTTATTATGAATCAAGGTTTTGGAATATTAATATTGCTTTTAATTTTTATTAATGAATATTAATTACAGAGGGGGTTTCAATTGTGATACTTCCATACATACAACTAATATGCCTTGACCACATTCATCTTCTAGTACTCCTAATCTCAAAGAATATGATTACTAAGAGTTACAGAGGCTTATGCTGTTAAGTGTTTCTATTTGCTCCACAAGTAACCTAGAAATAGGTGGTTTCAGGGTAAGCTCAATATTTCCATGACATCAAAGCACCAGATTGTCATCTTGGTTAGTTTTTGGCCCTTTCTTCATGGTTATAAGAGGGCTGTCACAGCTCTAGGCACTGCATCTCACATAACCGTATCCAAAGGTAGAAAGGAACTCCATATAAGAGTTGTAGGTTTCCTTTTTGATCAAGTAGGATAAATCCTTCCCAGAGGCCAGCCTGCACAGTTCTGTTACCCCACATTGACGTGTAGAAGAACAGGAGGCTCTAGCACTTTCTCTATTTATAGTGGGAAGAAGGGGATTTGGAGCACAGCCAGACAGCAATGTTTGCCATGGGATCATACCTATTGATCTTAGTCCTTCACCTCCATCTTGGAAATAGATAAACCATCTGTTTTCTCTTCCTAGGGAGTAGCAGGTTATGAATAAATTATGCTGCCAGAGCCCAGAGAGTCCTTAAAAGCAAGTACTGTCAATCCAAGGCCTTCATTTCATTAAACCCATAATAGTTTCTATTACTCATTTGATGGCATCTGATTGTTCCCCAGGTTGGGATGTACTGGCAAAATGGGAGAAAGGGACAATGTTTCCCCTTCAAACCCACCTCTCCCTCTCCAGTGCTGACTAATCATGGGACTCCCTAGTTCTCCAGTGATTTCTGAAGAACCAGGCAGCTGAGTGAACATGTCCAGGAGAGAGGGCATAGTGATAAATTCCAAAAAGCTCTGGGCCATATCCTGGGGAAGGCCACTGGAGAGGGAAGAAACATTATTGACTGAGTCATTTCAGCTAGCAGTGAGGAAGTGAAGTGAGTATTGGGGAAGAACAAACATCTGTAACATTATTCTTAGGTGAGGTGGTAGTGGTACTGCTGGGGTTTGAACTCAGGGTAGTGTGCTCACTAGGTAAGTGCTGTATTTTGAGTCATGCCCTCATACAACATTCCTTTTCTCTTTTTCCTTTCTGAAATTATTTTTAAGTAATTGTATAAAGGAGTTTCAGTTCAGCACATCCCTTAATATTTCTTATCTTATGATAAGAATTAGATAGCTGTTATTTCTTTCTATCTTGCCTTCCTTTTTCCTTCCTTTCCTCTCTCTCCCTAATCCTATTTATTTCTTTGTTCTGATGTACTAGGAATGAAACTCTAACTTTAAGATATACCTCCAGCACATTAATCTCAGGTTTCAAAAGAATTTCTTTTTGTTGTTCTTGTTCTTGTTTTGTTCTAAATTTCATTTCTAAAAGACTCTTCCTCAGGAAGCTAGAAGTAGCCTGGTAGTTACTTGTGGCTTAAATCAGAAAGCTAATCAGATTGATATTGTCTAGTAGTAGTCTTGGGTCCTTTCTCTGCACCAAATATAGAGTTATGAGGCACTAGAATTGTGATCGGAGGAATAGTTTATCTGACAGTGAGGGTACGGATCCAACTATCAGTGGGTTGATATAACCAGGTTTATATCAACCAGGTTGATATAAACCCACAACCAGGACTCCCCACTGGGAGAGCCATCTTATGACATATGGGTCTTGTCTTCCTGCTTCCTGGGCAAGGAGAAAGAAGAGAAGTAGAGTTGAGAATATAGATTTGTTGGTGTAAAACAACAAGAAGTGGAGCCCAGAAATTAGTACCCTGATATAGGCTTGTGGGGTTACTCTTTTATAGCCCTCTTGTGTGAGTCTCAACTCTTTTGGTATCAGATTGGGTCACTGACCCTCTCACTCCAAAGGCCACTTGTCCCCTGTGAGTGTCTACTCCAGCTGATCAAGAACCTTGCTTTCATCAAGAGCTTTTACTTTGGTTTCCCAAGGCCTTTAGGAAAAGGAAGAGACGTTGTCTGCACTGGGATGATGTCTCTTGTTTCCCAGGGTCTTCAGGAAGAAGAAGGGATGTTACCTCCACTGGGCCAGTCTCTGTTTGCCTAGTCTTGCCCTTTCTGCTTTTCCTTCAAGACTGCTCTGAAGAATCAAAGGCATTCATGTGATCATTACAATCACTCCTGGCCTGAGAGTTCTTTACATTGGTTTTGGCCTCTTATGCAAAGGGCTGGGATACAAGTACCAACAGCAGCAGCTCTGTGTCTCCCTGGGCTCCTCACAATTTCTGTTTTCACCTTCCCTACCCAGGTTTTCATGGCCTTGTGCCCCACCCCACTCCCAGCTCCACTATACCTCTCTTGTGTTTGTTTCTTGGTATTTGGGGACCCACACTAAAGATCCTCCTGACCACCCCAGACTCCTATTGACCCAAATTTCTTAAGTCCAGCATTCTAAGACAAGGTTCCAACTGTGTAAACTTCCTGAGCTTTGGAGGGAAGTCTGAACTTGAATCAGCTTCCTTAGTAGGGATTTTAGATCTGGCTTCACTTTTTCTGGAGTGGGGTCAGCTCCTCTGCTGCCCGCTGCTGTGACACCAGCACAGTGCTGCTCTTGTCTTAAGGGGTTGGTGCATAGCCTCCAAGCAAGGCCTCAGCAATGAGCCCTACTCTCTGCACTGGAGCCCTACTCTCTGCACTGCTGGGATTCCTGCCCATAACAAAGACCTGCTATCCAGCTTCAGAGGCATTATCACAGTACCAGGATTTTTCAGCTCACCTCTTTCCCATTAGTTTGCAAACTGCCAATCTCAAAAATCTTTGAGACTCAAATGGTACTGGTTTGGGGACATCACTATGAATCCTGAAGTCCATCTTCCCAGTTTTTACAACCAAAAGACTTTTTACTCATCGTGTGGTCTTGTGCAAGTGACTGAACCTCTTTGTTTGTAGAGGAGAACAGTGACACCCTTACACATCTGGGGTATGGACAGTGAACATGCAGAGTAACAAGAATGTGAGCATGTCATGTAGCATGCCTCTGCTACATGTGCTTTTGCATTTCTTCCGTGTCTGCTGGTCTCAACTTAGGGACTGCCTCATCACCTCATGCTCTTTGATTTCTTTCTGCTACCCTGTGCTCAGTGCCACCCTGATCCTGGCTCCCCAAGTACCTCTGACCCCTAAAGTGAAGAGGCAATGAGGAAATTTATAATGCAACATTATGCAGTGAAGAGTTTAAGATATCCAGTTTTGTTTTTGTTTTTGGTGGTCCTAATTTTTGCACTCAGGGTCTTACACTAACCTTAAATTTGCCCTGAATTGTCTTTCTTTCTTTCTTTCTTTCTTTCTTTCTTTCTTTCTTTCTTTCTTTCTTTCTTTCTTTCTTTCTTTCTTTCTTTCTTCCTTCCTTCCTTCCTTTCTTTCTTTCTTTCTTTCTTCCTTTCTTTCTTTCTATTTTTTTCTTTCTTGTATCAGTCATGGGGCTTGAACTTAGGGCCTGGGCCCTATTCCTGAGCTCAAGGCTACTTTGAGCCACAGCACCACTTCTGGTTTTCTGGTGGTTAATTGGGAATAAGAATCTCATGTACTTTCCTGCCCAGGCTGGATTTGCACTATGATCTCAGCCTCCTGAGTAGCTAGAAGTACAAATGTGAGCTACCAGGGCCTAGCCCTGAATTTCCTTGTAACTGTCATGCCTCGAGTGTTTGTAAATAAGGGTCTCCTTAGCACAGGACTGACTCTCACAAGTACAGGTATGTGCACTTACAAGCTGCCTGCTTTGTTGACTCTGATACTCATACTCCATGGAGAGACAAGGCCTGGAATGAATCCACAGTCATGGTTATTGACACAAATGTCTATTGATCCTGAACCCTGGGCTGGAAACCCCTCACACCAGGGCAGCCATAATGAGATTCTCCATTTCACTCTTTCTGTGGAGACATGTATTGAGTTGGTGAAGATTCTGAGAACAGATGAGCTAGTCTTCTTTTGGGATTATTGGGTCATTTCTCAGCATGTCTGCAGCCCAAACAAGAGCAAGGCCCTGATGAATCACACCCAGCATTCATGGCTCAAGCAAAAGAAATCTGAAATCTCAATGGTGATTTAAGTACTTTCAAACACAGCCTTTTCATCTTTAAGGACTAATTCACAGGGCTCATCTTTTCATCTTTAAGGACTACTTCACAGGGTGCATTTTAAACATCTTTATAGGGTCTTGTCTCCCTTCCCCAGTTTCTTAGCAAATGGTGGGGGTGGGGACGGAGTGACATTTGAAGTACACACATTCAGTAGAAGAGCTCCCCTGCCCCCACAAGGAGAAATTATAAATATTGTCTGCACACATGTCTGTATAGCCATGTGATACTTCATTTTGGAAAGCAACAATAACAATGTCATTAAGCAGCATACAGGCTAATGGGCCCACCAGCCTAGTCGGAAGACAAACCAGGGTTATGTTGTCAAGTCATAAAATGGATTGTGCTTTTGGCAATAACAGCCTGCTGGCCGTGAGTCTTGTGGTTCAAGGCTTGAACAGAATCAGTGGTTGTCTCTTAAGAGTATTGCCCACTCCCTGTGCTGTAGAGAGAGACCTTGCCTTAAACAAAACAAATGGATACAGGAACTAAAGGTCTTCATTAAAACTGAAATAAATGATTTAAACCTGACTAGCTTAGAAAGTAGGTTTGACGAAGAGTGGAGCGTTAGGGAGAAATACAATAAAGAGTATGATCTAATGGTAATGAACTATGGGAAATTAGTAAAGCCATTTGTCTAAATTCTTCTTTGTGTCCCTTTGTCCTCAGAGATAAGAATGTTCCTCTTCTCTAGGAATTGGGGGTGGGGCTGATTTCCTTAAGCAGTCCTTATGACCTTCAGACAACCTTCAGGAAGTTCTCCCCAAGTTGGATGAAGAAGGGCGTGGGACAGGTAGCAGTGACCTTCTTCTTCAGTAGTTTCCTTAAATTCCATTAGCATAAATATTTTGGAGATGGCCTGCCTTGAGCCTATCAGATTGATGACCGACTTCATCATTATATCACAGAAGACATCGCCATGGAGACAGTGATTGTGATCTATTTAGATACACACACCCAGCATTAATACAATGTCTAGCATATAGTAACTTACCAATATGATTGCTGATTGGATAGCCCTTTTTTTCTGAGCTGAAGGATCCCTTTATGACAATGTTTATCTTCTCTAATTTCTTTTGAATCATTTTTGGCCCTTGCAATGAATGTAAGTAATGAATATTGAAACATACTATAGCTATTCTCTCCATAAACAGACATGACATGCATAATTCCATCACAAAAATCAAATGAAACACAAAAAATAAATATTTTGTCTGAGAGCATGGAAGAAAGGATACCTAACTTGTCTTTAGGCCAGGCTTGATGGAGTGTTTATGACTGTACTTAGCTGAGACTGGGTATCAGTAACCTCCAAGGGTGATTTGAAAGATTGCTGTGTTATAATGATTAGGGGAAATTTGAGAC
This sequence comes from Dipodomys merriami, assembly GCF_024711535.1. Classification (NCBI taxonomy): domain Eukaryota; kingdom Metazoa; phylum Chordata; class Mammalia; order Rodentia; family Heteromyidae; genus Dipodomys; species Dipodomys merriami. The sequence continues at coordinate 716,758 of NW_027206103.1, forward strand.
TCAGAGTAGGTAGTGCTTAATGGTGCTAAACATCCTGAATCTCTTGAGTGCAGCCCACAGGGTGAAGAATTTTCTGCTCAAATGACATTATGTGACCTTTTATATAGTAAGCCATTTTCATTTCAGGCTATGTTCTTTCTTTCCTTCTTCCACCTTCAGTTCTTTCTTTCCTTTCATTCTGTCCTTCCTATTTTACTTGATTCTTTTCTTCTCCTTTTTCACATCCAATCTTTACTGAATATCCACAGCACAAAGTGTATACTGAGACTTCTGAAGATGAATCACACATGGACTTGGCTTCAGGGATTAAAGTTGGGCAGGGAAAATATGGCCTGTGTTTAAAAACCAAGAAGAACCAGGCAGAAAGTAAATGAAAGAGAAGAAAGGTGACATGTTTAGATCAGAGGAATAGTCTTTCAATTAAATATATTTTATCCATCAATACCTAATTGGGTTTGATAGGGTTCTATAGTTTACAAAGGCCTCTCCTATTTATTTCTGGTTTATATTAATACTCATAGTAACTCTATACATGTAATTTTTTGCCTTTAGATTTACCTCACTGTTTTTCTGATCCCTATTATTAAGGGCTTGAACCTGTAGGTGAAGTACCCCATACCCCATTTTCGGATGCCCCCTCACAGACCACCAGAGACCACGATCAATGCAAACAGCAAAGAGTCGTTTATTGCAAGCTCGAGCTTGGTACTCCGGGCACTCAGCAACCGGTGACGCTAAGAGGCCCCGAGCATAAAATCAGCACAGTTTTTACAGTACTGAACAAACAACTTTAAGGAACTTTTACATAAGAAATTACATGATTGGTTAACATTTAGAGCAAGCTAGCTGGGCAAATATGATTGGTTGACCTTTACAGAAAAATGTCCTTGGTCCACAGCTTGACCAAAAATGGTTATGAGTCATACCTGGACCAACAGAATGCATGGCATGTCTCACCCTGGGCTCTGAAGAACCGATTGGTCAGAAAATGATCGGAACCAAAACTCTTAGCCCTCGGTCGCTGGGAGGCAACACCTGCCTTAAGCAAATGCCATCTATGGCTCCAAGAATTGTGCATGGCTTTCTGTCATAAATTCTTAGCATTGTGGCTAAAGTGGGCCACGAGTTAAGTTGCAGGACTGAGATGGGGTCTTAAGTAAAATGGAATTGCTTAGGTTCTTCATTTTCCACAGGCCACATCTTTATTGGTTGGGTCCAGGTCGGATTTAGCCAATAGAATACACTGCTAGAAGGCATTTCTCCTTTACGGTTTTATTATATGTTTTAAGTTGTTATACATAGCAGTTGCTGTATAACAAAGCAGGTTATGAATACGATGCATCTTAATGTCATTCCTTTCAACATTTCACCATCTAGCCAAACCACCCCTTTCTTCACTTTTCTTAATTTTTTTTTTTTGCCAGTCCTCAGGGCCTGGGCACTGTCCCTGAGCTTCTTTGGCTCAAGGCTAACACTCTACCACTTGAGCACAGCACCACTTCTGGCTTTTTCTGTTTATGTGGGAATCAAACCCAGAGCGCTTCATGCATGCTAGGCATTTGAATGTGGCATTTGAATTCTCTCTTGAATCTACCATACTTCAGTTAATACATTTGTATATTGCTTGCATATTATCAAACATATTTACTTATAAGTTTATAATTCTAGCTTCCATATATGAGGGAAAACATACAATCCTTACCTCTCTGGGTCTGACTTTGTTTAACATATTTTCCCCCAAATCTTTCCTCTTATTTACAAATGATACAGTATCATTATTTCTACAGGATGAGTAAAATTCTATTGTATATAAATATATCATATTTTCTTGATCCATTCATCCACTGATGGGCTGATTTCATACCTTGGCTATGGTAAATAATACTGAAATGAACATAGTTGTGCTGGCAGCTTTACTATAATTCCAGTGTGTAATCCTTTGGATAAATGCTCAGGAGTGGAATTGCTGGATCATAGGGTAGTTCTAGGTTTAGTTTATTCAGGAATCTCCTGAAAGTTTGCTTTCCAAAGTAGTTGAACAAGTTAAATTCCCACCAACAGTGTATTAGGGTTCTCTTTTGGACATATCCTCACCAGCATCTGTTACTGTGGAACCACAAAAGGCTCCAAATCACAAAAGCAATCCTTAGCAGAAAAAATACAACCCAAACTTCAAACTCTACTCAGAGCTATAGTAATGAAAACAGCTTGACACTGGCACAAAAACAGGCCTGATTTCCAACAGAACGGAATAAAAGACCAAAAAATGAATACACAAACTTACAGCCATCTAATATTCAATAGGGAAGCCAGGAACATAAGCTAGAAGAAAAGACAGCCTTTTCAATATGTGGTGCTTGGAAAGTTGAATAACCACATGCAGAAAACTAAAACTGAATCTGTAGCTATGGTCTTGCACCAGCAACAATTCAAAATGGTCAAAGACCTCAATGTAAGACCTGAAACCATGAAACTATTACATGAAGGAGTAGGAGAAACATTAGGACTCCTTGGCACAAATAGGAACTTTCTGAGTAAAACTCCAGAAGCACAGAAAATCAAAGAAAGACTTGATAAATAGAATTTCATCCAACTAAAAAGCTTCTGCATGGCAAGGACATAGCCTATAAGCTAAAAAGGCAGCCTACAGAATGGGAGAAACTTTCTGACGACTGTATATCAGACAGTTATGTAATATCCAGAATATTAAGAGAGCTTAAATAATTAAATCCTCAAAGAACCAACAACCCAATTAATAACTGAGCTAACAAGACACCTCTCAGAAGTAAAAATAGCCAGTAGCATGAAGATAATGCTCAACATCTCTGGCCATAAGGAAATGCAAATCAAAACAACACTGAGATTCCACCTCACACAAGTTAAAATGGCCATTAACGAGAAGGCACTTTTTTGTTGTTGTTGTTGGTCATGGAGCTTGAACTCTGGGCCTGGGCGCTGTCCCTGCTCAAGGCTAATGCTCTCCCATTTGAGCCACAGTGCCACTTCTGGTTTTCTGGTGTTCTATTGGAGCTCAGAGTCTCATGGACTTTCCCACCTGGGAAGGATTTGAAACACAATCCTCAGATCTCAGCCTCCTGAGTAGCTAGGATTACAGGTGTGAGCCACTGACGACAGCTGAGAAGGCACTTCTTTAAGCAGTAAGTAGCTGCTTCTCTGGGACTCCACTTTCAACCATACAGGTCTGTGCCTGGACTCTGGGAACTTTTTCGCTTCCATTTCTTTTCCTGATGGAGGACAGTGCGGCTTCATCCTGTATAATGTCTAATTTACCTCACCATCCCCTTTCGACCCCTAAAGCCTTCATCACCTGAGTAAGCAGTCCTTTGCATTAAATTCTCTGAGATGCAATTATTTAAAGCAGATTTTATTTTCCTACTTACATCTTAAGCAGGACAGCATATTTCTTGGCACTGTAGAGATAACTAGAGTTAAATGACTTTGCCAAGGTCAATCAAAGTAAAAGGCAAAGCCTAGGACTTTCTCCTGACTGCAAATCCAGGGCTTTTATCCCTAAACAGCTATGCTGTTGTTTATAGAGAAAATCAATGAAAACAAAAAAAAGCATTATGGTTGTATGTCACCTAAAGGATGTTTTGGTCAACATGGTACCACATATATGACGTGGTCCCATAGATTATGATGGAGTTGGGAAATTCTTATCATAGTGGATGTCATAGTGTCATGCATCATTCATGTGTTCTGGTGATGCTGGTGAGAACCAACCTACTGTGCTGCCAGCCATACACATACAATTATGTATGGTACATAATGCTAGATAATGATAAAGTGTTGCTGGGTTTTGTATTTATTATATTATAACTTCTGAAATTTTAAAGTGTCCTCCTTCTACTTAATAAATTCTTTGCTAAAAATGATATACAATGCTATGTCAGCAGCAGGCTCCACATCTCCTGTTCACTGAATCTGATTGCATACTTTTCTCTTGAGCTTAATCTCATGCTATTTTGTTCAACGTGGCTCTAAGAGTACTACGCTATGCTAAGTATGTGTGTATGTATTTTTAACCATGTACAGGTTGCCTAAAAGTGTCACATGTGTTATGTGTTATATTTCATGCATGTCATGTTGTATGCCATGCATGTTATACATGACATGCACATAGATAGCATATAGTTATGTGATATGCACATAGATAGCATATGGTTTTGTGGGTTTTGTGTGTGTGTTTGTGTGTGTGTGCCAGTCCTCAGGCTTGGACTCAGAGCTGGGTTCTATCCCTGAGCTCTTTTTTGCTCAAGGCTAGCATTCTACCACTTGGGCCACAACTATATTGTCAACTTTTGGGGTGTTTTTTTGTAGTTTAGTGGAGATAACAGTCTCACAAACTTTCCTGCCTGGGCTGGCTTTGAACTGTGAGCCTCAGATCTCCGCTTTCTGAGTAGCTAGGATTATAGGCATGAACTACCAGCACCCAGCTCAGCATTATACATGTTTATGCCATATACATATCATACATACATATGTTACATTTAAATACACTGTATGATGTTTGCAAAACAAATCATCTAATGACACATCTCTCAGAAGATATTCCATGTATCACTTCATTTGGCGATGCACAAATATACAGGCTTTTCTAAGATCACATGAAAGCTTTATTTGGTTGAGTTGGGTTCTTTTTTGTGTGCCTTTAAATTTGAGAAAGCTTTAAGTTTTTCTGATATGGCTTTCATTCTGATTGTTCTTGGAAAGAGTTAATATATGAATGAGATTAGGAGAGTTTCACCCTTGTACATGTGGACATTAGCCTGATATTTGACAAAGTTTCTGGAGATGGCCTGAAGGAGTAACACAGATTGGTACAGTCATGTGAATTAGTGAATGACTGCAGTGGGATGCAAAGCAATCATAACAATACTTCATGCTGTTGGGTTGCATCATAGTTCTATGCTCATCAGGATGATCTCACTTAGGATGGAGGAAAAGTCAAGACTTTATTGAAAAGATGAGAAAACTGTTTATATATACATGAGTCAGAGGTAACATTTGTCCAGGTTACCAAATCTTGGCTTCAAGAATGTTTTAATTCTTAAATGTTACTTAACAAAATGACTAAACATACCAGGAGAGAGCGAGGTGACATTGTCCAAATAAAAATGTACATTTTGGGGGGCTGGGAAGGTGGCTCAGTGGTAGAGTGCTTGCCTTGCATGCCTGAGGCCCTGGGTTTGATTCCCCAGCACCACATAAGCAAAAAGAAAAAAGCCGGAAGTGGCGCTGTGGCTCAAGTGGTAGAGTGCTAGCCTTGAGCTGAAGAGCTGAGGGACAGCACCCAGGCCCAGAGTTTAGGCCCCATGACCGGACCAAAAAAAAAAAATGTACATTTTACCTGATTTATGTAACTGTAATCACCTTTATAATAACAATAAAAAATTAAAATAAAACAAGTGAGCAGTTTGCCTGGGGGAAGAGTCAGGAAGGGGTCTGTGAAAGGGCAGGACTGCTTGTTCAGCAGATCATTCTTACCAACATATAATGGAGTAGGAGGTATTTGTTCAAATGATGCCAGAACTTCTGTTATCTCTCAAAGAACAAGCTACTAAATAAAAAAAATGGGAACCGTGCTGGGCACTGGTGGCTTATGCCTGTCATGTGAACTACTCAGGAGGCTGAGATCTGAGGATCAAGGTTCAAAGCCAGCTGGGACAGAAAAGTCAGTGAGACTTTTATCTCCAACTAACCACCCAAAAGCCAGAAATTGTGCTCTTGTTTAAACGATAGACTGCTAGCAGAAAAATCTCAGGAACAATGCCCAGATGCTGAGTTCAAGCCCTAGGACAAGTAAACACACACACACACATACACACACACACACACACACTTACAACTGGAAACAGGGAAACATCATGTCACATCCTGAGCGGTCCCTTATACCATATCACTCACCAGTCAAATGTGTGCTACTTTGAAAGCAAAGGAGGGAAAGAGGAGGAAGGAACTTCCATGTTGTTATATCTTTCTATGCACAACACCAAATACATATATGACTTCCTTTCTAAAGGGCAGAGTATAGATCTTTGGATCTATAGTTGGATCTTCTGATTTAAATTTGAATGCATTTACACATAAATGCCAGTGATTCTCAATTGTGGATCCAAGGCATCATTTGGAAAATTTGGGGGTGATTTTTGTTAGACACAATGACTTTGGGTCATTTAGAACATTGTTTATTGTTTATTGTTAGGGCAGTGTCATGCAAGAAAAAATTATCTCTTCCCAAATAGATGAGATATATGTTATATTTGTCTTGTTAACTCATGAAGATCTACATTCTGAGGTCAGGGTTAGGACAGGAGTCTCCTGTAAAAAGCAAATAAAAGGTCTTTCTAGTTATTGATTTTCTAGAGAAGAAGCAATTTATTAAGCAAAAAGTATTTTGCCTAATATTATTTCGGTGTGCAATATACAATGATGTTGTTTCTGCTTGGTGTGAATTTAGGACTATCAGGAAGAGAAGGCCAACATGAGATGTTTTATCTCACCTTTTTGAATTAGTCTTCAACTGTCTTTTTATGCAAAACCTCATTGTTTTTGAAATGTTCATGAATTAATGTTCTCCCGGCCCACTGTATCCCACCATGTATTTCACTTTCTTCCCAAGTTTGGTGTCCAGAAACTTTAACCTTATTTTGTATGTTGCTTTGGAGACAGATGGTTTGGGAACTTCTCAAGTTTTGTTGTTGTTTTTTTAAATCTTCATTTTAGTTCATGCTTTTCCTGATAGTCCCCAGAACCCTAAAGTCTACTGTAATTCAGTGAAATAGTCTGCTTTGATATTTAAACTTTCACCTGAAAAAGTAAGCCTTCTTAATATAGCTAGGGGGTCCACTACTCAGAATTGTCACTGAAAAGCGTATTTCAATTTTATTTGAAAGCCTTTTTTATGTGTATTCCTCCAAAGCACCCTAGCTGAAAATCAAATTTTGTTTTAGAGCTTTATACAGACCAATGTCTCTTCCCTTGCTTCCTATATACCAATAAAATTGTGTATTTCAATTTAACCTCAATCTGCCTGTGTTTAAAATATAAAACTAAGGTTAAAGGTTTTTACTGCTTCCAACCCTACCTGGACATCTCAATTTCCAGATAAAACCTTTTACAGAGAACTGTTTATTGGTCCTATAGCTCAACTTTGCCACATGTGCCAGTTTATCCAATTAATCTTGAGCTGCAAAAATATCAGATTAATTTATGAGCTAGGGTTTGTTTAAGCCTTTTGATTTTCTGAGCCTTCATAGTATTATTTGGGTGTATTTAGTTTTGGAGACTCCTTTGCCCCAGTGTCTCTGAATGATGGAGGTGAAGAGTCTCAAAACTGAGAGTACCAAGAGCCTTCAGAACCAGGAACCTGGTGTAGCTGGCTCTTTCCTCAACTGTGTCCATATGTTCAGAGGACAAGGAATGTGGGTGAGGTCTGGCCAGTTGGAAGGCCTGACTGGGATCTCTCTAATTGACCCGTCTTCTCTGTCAGAGGGTCTCCGATCTAAGTGGAGAACACTTATCTGGGCAGCTTGCTGCTGCTAGGTTGGGGTTTAGCTTTGGGTAGCCTTTTCTTGGGTGGGGCCACAAAATGCCTCATCTGTTTCCTTTTGTGTTGTTCCTCAAGTCTTGGGTTTCACACCAACTTTCCTGCTTCTTTCTACCTTTTGCTTTCTTTCTGTGCCTATTGTCCTCTTTCAAGGTTTTATCAGAAGCTTAGTGGGGAATCTAAGCCAGCTTATCCAGACTGGCTGCTTTCTAACTGTAAATTATAAAAGGTTTCTTTTATTCAGGCTTCCCTTCTTATTTCCAAAATGGTCCCCTACATTCAGAAACCATATGTAATTTTCATGCCAGAAGGATCCCAGGATTTGTTCTCTGCTCATGGAGAAAAGAAATGATTATGCTGTAATGCTGCAGAGCCACAGAACACAGTCTGGACTTGTTCTTGAGCTAGTGTGTAGGCTCTTACAACATCATTACAGGCTTCCTGCTTACATTAAGATTTCAATATGTTACTCCAACAAGCTGGGCAAATATATATGAATCCATTGGAACTAGTAGACCAAGGTCTAGATTTATGTCTGTCAGAGCTAGGAAATGAAAGTCTAGGGATCAAGACTGTCTTTCTTCTGCCCTTTCTTCTTGTTAGAAGTAATACTGATGGCTAAGTCAGAAACTTTTATTGCTTGGATGATTTTTGCCCTCCTTGGGGCTTTTGCCTTCTTAAAGAACTTGGCTGTGTATAGAACTTGATTCATCAAGTAAGTTAAAGTAAGTTAAGCCTGGACATCATGACTGAGCTTCAGCAATATCAGAAGAGTACTAAAGAGCTGATAGAACCAGAGTGACAGCCAGATCTACCTTCTGGCAAGAACATGAGCATGTCCCTGTGGAATCCAGATAAAGGCAGTGTCTGGACTTTTCTCTTTCCTGTATATTCTGCATTTCAAACCTTACCAACAGCATTTTCAAGTATAACCAGAATCCATCAGCTTCTCATTGTTTCCACACTACCTCCACAGCACATCCTCAATTCTTAATGGACAGCAGCAATGGTCCACTCTGTGGTCTACCCTCTTCCAGTTTCTCTGCCATAGAAATGCGTGTCTGATCATAAAATGCTTCTGCCTAAACCCCTCTGGTGTTTTTCATCTCCTTCAGAGTCAATTTCAAAGTCCTTCAGCAGCCTACAGGCCCCCATGTGATCAGAGTCTGACACTTCACAGACTACTGAATGTTAACATGTCACCTGTAGGCTGCTCTTAATCGCCTCACTCTGTCCTGTTTGTCTTCATAGGACTAGTATCGTCAAACACAGATATGTATCTGTCTCTTTACTTCTTCTGTGAACAAGAGCTCTGTGAGAAAAAGAGCCTTGAAATGTTTTCAATATGGCCAGAAGATACCTAAAGCAGACTTGATGTGTGATAAGCATCCACTGCTTAGTGAATAAACAGAGTAAATGAATATCAGTAACTCCACAAATCCCTTAAGAAAAACATACCATGAAGAGTTATGCAAGAGTTTTAACCCGTAACTCAAAAGGGTAATTCTAAAGACAGAGTAATGATTATCTTTAGATCTAAAACCCACTGGACATGTCTGAATTTTGGCAAACAGGGAGATTATAAATAAAATCAGAAAGACCCTTTGCCTGACTGTACGATATGGGCTGTTGGATAGAGGTGACAAGATCGCTCCTCTTTGCCCTGGATTATTTTCCTATTTTCTGTGGGACACAACTCTAGAATTTAGCAGCTCAAAACCACACCCATCACCTCACAGATCTGTAGTCAGAAGTCAGGCTGGGCTGGATTGTCTGCTGAAAAATCTTTCATAGCTAAAGTTAAGGTGTCCCTTGGGTGAGACTCCTGCCTGGAGCTCTGGGGAAGATTGTCCATCCAGACTTATTCAAGTTGTCAGCACAATCCCATTCTTTGCAATGGTCAGGCTGAGGTCCAACTTTTTTTCCCTGGGGGGGGGTGAGGGGGAGGGAGTCACTACATCTTCTAGAAGGTACCTGTACTTCTTCTTACCTCATTCCTCCATCTTCAAGCCAGCAACCAACATGCCTCAAATCCTTCTGATGCTCGAAATCTCTCAGATACCTCTCTCTGCCACAAATTCACAAAAACTCTCCTTTAAAAAAGAACTTCTTAGGTTCCAGTTAGACCCACTCAGATCTCCCTTTTACACTACAAATAATGATATCACAGAAGTGGTATGTCCGTATACTTAAAAGATTCTACCCACATTCAGAAGGCCAGGGGCACTGTGGGACATTCTTGCAATTATGCCTCACATAGCTCAGTCTGACACTGAGTGGGTTGTGATCTGAAGAGGTACCTGAAGGAGCTGTAAGGTTTGCTGGAGAGCAAACGTCCCATGGTGCAGGCAGAAGAAGTTTCTTGCAGGGAGAGCAAATTGAGGGCTGCAAGAGATGGAGGCATGTGGAGACAGAGGGGAAGGAAGAAGAGAAAGAGAAGGGACTCATGCTGAGCGGGATTATATAGGGAAAGGCAGGAGGTAGGATCAGAGTGGATGTGAATGGGACCTCAGAGCATGGGAGCTTCTCACTGTCAGAAGGAGGCATGAACAGGGCAGTTCAGGAAATGACCTCAGCGAATGAGGAAGTGACCTCAGAGCCTGATCCTTTGCTGACTCATAGTCAGGTGATTGACAGTCAGGTGATTACTGGTTTCAGGCAGGTGAAGATAAAGGTGGGGAGGGGCTGTTCTCCCAGGTGGACTTAACAAGAGCATCAGTGGTTCCCACTGTCTCCACTGCACCTGTGGGACCCATAGTAGGACTGACATGGACCTTTCTGTCCTGGGTAGTACTGTGTCAGGGCCCTGTAGACCTGGTGGGCCAACAGCACTTGCAGGAATAAATTTAATGGGTCTAGGTGAGCAACTCTGTAGAAATTTATAGAAGGCTGGGAGAAAGGAAGAATTTCTGAAGGACAGATGATTCTGTAGTAGCACTTGGAGCCTACAAACAAATCAGCAGTGAGCTCTCACTGTTTAGATCATTATGTTCATGCGCAGAGGGGAGCAAGGGTTGGGAAAGTTTCTCCCTGGTCAGAGCAGATGATACAAATGAGGTCCTGAAGATCTTTCTCATAACCCTCCTGTGACCATATTGCTTTAAATTTCAAGATGATAAATCTGGTAAATAGCAAAGCCAGAATTTAACTGTAAGTTGAGAAGCCCTGGCTTCTTTTAGATAGCCTACTAGGGATGAGAGGTACGTAGCAACTCACCATACCTGTGCCCACCACTGACTGGCCACAGGCCTCCTTCTTGCTTAGACCGCAGCATCCCAAGAACGGCCATCCATCCTCCCTTAACCACTTAGCCAATGAAATAGAATTAAAACCAGGGTTAGAACTCCTTTTGATCCTTGTCTCAAATTGCAGCAATTCTAGAAACAGAAAGGCTTCTACCTATTTCTTTTTTTTTTTTCTTTTTTTTTTTTTTTTTGTCGGTCGTGGGGCTTGAACTCTGGGCCTGGGCGCTGTCCTTCAGCTCTTCAGCTCAAGGCGAGCGCTCTACCACTTGAGCTACAGCGCCACTTCCAGTTTTCTGGTGGTTTATTGGAGATAGGAGTCTCACGGTTTCTCCTGCCCGGGCTGGCTTTGAACCGCGATCCTCAGATCTCAGCCTCCTGAGTAGCTAGGATTACAGGCGTGAGCCACCAGCGCCCGGCTTCTACCTATTTCTTATGCTAGCTGTAAAACTATGTACTGAAAATGTCAGAGGAACACCTTACCTCCTATGGTGTCATCAGTTGAATTTAACCAGGGGAAGGGAAATGAAAAGGACTGAAATCTTTTATTCCTTTTTAGGGCTTTTCTTCCAACTTACAATTAATTTGGGATTCTCGTCTTGCATGCCTTTTTTGCCCTAAAGGTTTCATTGATTAAATGAATAGGAAAGGAATTAACATGACTAAATAGCAGGCATCTAGACGTGAAGAGGATGTGGTAAAGCCATTTGTGCTATTTAGCTTTCTTAGAAGGAACTTATGGTGTTAATATTTTCAAAAGTATTCTGTTCCCACAGAGAAACAGGCACTTAGGTCAGGAAGCTATTTTAGTTAAGCCATATCTTACTTCAAAATTGTTTTTCTAGGAACTGGAGGTACAAGTGGAAGTACAGCTGAGTAGGAATTCTTTTTCTGAGTTCCTCCTCTGAACAGGTGTCCTGATTTTAGTTAATTCCTGGGGTAAACTTTCAACCCACCCATGCATACATGATTGTGTTCTGACCAATCAGAACAAAGGACAGTAGTGAGGGAAAAAAAAACAAAACAACCTGAGTGGCCCACCCTCACAATGTGCTTGCTTACTTGGCTTCCTGTCCACAGCATGCTTTTCTGCAGAGGTAATTTACGTTGCCAAATTACTTTCAAATCAGTATCCTTATTTTTACATGACACCCCAAAATCCCAAGGCTTTTTTTTTTTTGCCAGTCCTGGACCTTGAACTCAGGGCTTGGACACTGTCCCTGAGATTCTTTTGCTCAAGGCTAGCACTCTATCACTTGAGAGCCACAGCACCACTTACAGCTTTTTCTGTTTATGCGATACTGAGGAATCAAACCCAGGGCTTCATGAATGCCAGGCAAACACTCTACCATTAGGCCACGTTTCCAGCTCCTGGAAGCATTTTCAACACTTCTCATCCTTATCTGATGTTTTCAAATGCTGTCTGTGCTGAGCCAGTCCATCAGGCTGTGAAGATCTACCAAGTCTTTCCCAGTTCTAGCTCAGGCTTCACACATCCATTTGTTACGGAAGAGCCTCCTGTCTTGTTTCATAAGATGCCGCCTCTGGTGTCTTGAAAGCAGCATGACAGGTGACAAATGCTCTGAGAAGTAAGGAGGGCCTTGGACTGTGATTATGTTGGAGTGAATGACTACCTTGAGTATGCTTCATAAATGATTGAGCACCTAATTTAAACTGGGAGTGAAGTTTCAAGAACTTATGGTAAAATGCTTAAGGGTAGGGGGTGGTGGTTCACACTGGTAATTCCTGCTACTTGGAGGTGCACACACAGGCAGTTAGGGAGACTCTATCTAAAATGCTAAAGAAAAACAAAAGGGCCAAGAGCACAGTTCACATGGTAAAGTGTTTGCCTAATGTGTGAGGCTCTGAGGACAAGGACAAAACATCTTAAAGTTTGGTACTCACCTGGAAATTCTCCCCAGAAAACAGCAAAGACAGATTTTGTATTTAAACAACCTGGAGACAGTCCCTACCTCCTGGCTCCTGAATATGTATTTCTGTCAAGGTATTTAAGCTCTTGAATCTCAACCTTTTTCCTTTTCTGTTTCTTTCTTTATTTGTGCCAGTCCTAGGGCTTGAACTCAGGACCTGGGCATTGTCCCTGAGCTTCTTTTGCTTAAGGCCAGCACTCTACCATTTGGAAGGCACAGTGCCATTTCCAGCTTTTTCTGTTTATGTGGTACTGAGGAATCAAATCCAGAGCTTAATGCATGCAAAGCAAACACTCTACCACTAAGCCACATTCCTAGCCCTCAAATCTCAAACTTACATGTATCTAAAATTAAAGCTACCTGGGTTGTTAGAATTAAAGAGATAAAGTAGCTTTACCTTAGTGGCACACACCTGTAATCTTAGCTAGTTAGGAAGCTGAGATCTAAGATCAAGGTTTAAAACCAGCCTAGCAGTAAAGTCTATGAGATTTTATCTCCATCTAACCACCCAACAGCTGAAAGAGGAAGTAAGGCTCAAATAAGTGGTAGAGTGCTAGCCTTGAATGAAAAACTAAGGGACAGCCCCTAGGTCCTGAGTTCAAGCCCCAGGACTGGCACAAAAAAATGACATAGAATGGCACCAAAAAATGACATAGAATGCTATCAACATCAAGCACTCAGTCTGCAGTTGAGAATATCATTTTACCTTGCTGTTATAAACCCAACCAAAGGACTTGGATTGGGCAGTTTGAACTTAAGGCCTTACATTTGTTAAGTAAGAACAGCACCTCTGCCCTGTTTATTTTTGAGAGAGGGTCTTGGTTTATTCCCGAGCTGGACTGGACCATAATCTTCCTACCTATGTATCCCTTATAGATAAGATGACACGTGCATCCTATCAGCCCAGCCTTTTCTTCTGAGATGGGGTTAACTTTTTGCCCCAGCTGGTCTAGAACTGCAGTCCCACTCTCAATCTCCCACACAACAAGGATGACAAGTGCAAATCACTTTTCCCAGCTGTTGGAGAGTCTTGACAATTTTTTGTCTGAACTGGCTTCAAACTCTGATCCTCACCATAAACCTTTTTTTTTTTCTTTAAACGCTCTTGAATGTATTCTCAGCTGTCAATATTGGTGATTAGTTAGTAAAGACATTTTTATTTCAAGGTCACTATAACACACTGTATCATCTGATTTCATATATAGAGATCTGCATAATTGTCCCAGGCATTTCTTAAGAGAATTCCTGAGGTTTTTATATGAAGATAAGCTGAAAGGGGTCCCAGAAGAAAGGAAAATGATTGAACTAGGCATGCTAGAATCAATGATAATTTGTTATCTAGTCTCTTAAAAATTCACTTGCTATAATAGTATATAGTAGATGAAATAAAAAACAGTGGGAAAAAGGAACACTTGGGAAAAGCTATGGTGTACAGGCAGGAAGCAAGCGCTTCTGCTTACATTCCCCAAACACTCCTCTGGAGGACATGTACATGGGCCAGGATTGCCAAAGACAGTTTCCAAAACATCTACAAGGTCTCCCTAGTAAGAGTGAATCAGAGGTTTAAACCAAGGACTGTTTGACCTAGAAACATGTGCTCCTGACACAGAGGATCTAATGTGAGCATCTAAGCCAAGGCTCAGAGAAGGCTGTGTCCTACCCCAAATCACACAGTGTACCAGCTACCCTGCAGATTCAGGAGACTAGAACCTGGAGCTTTCAGTTCTCAAAGTTACAGGCATTCAGGGATGTTGGAGGAAAAAAAACCCTTTGTTCCTTTCTTCCTTATTTTTTGCTAGTCACTGTCTCTGAGTTTTTTTGTTTTTGTTTTTTTGATCAGGGGTAGCATTCTACCACTTGAGCCACAGCACCACTTCCAGCTTTTTCTGTTTATGTGATTCTGAGGAATCAAACCCAGGGCTTCATGCATGCTAGGCAGGCACCACTAAGCCACATTCCCAGCCCTCTTTGTTCCTTAATAAATAAACCAAGTCCTATAACCAATCTTTGTTGGGTAATTTAGGTCAGAACATTGTTAGAAAATGCCTACACAATAACAGAGATCAGTTGTGCCTCTCCCTTAACAAAGCACTTTGGATGGGTAGATAGTTTTCTAAGAGGCATCTGCATAAATATTAGCATTATAACCCGAGCATACATCTCTCCTCTGGAAGTGGATCAGATGGGTATGTTTACCAAATGGAGTGGGGGCTGAACAAAACCAAACATGACTATGTCAAGTGAAAAACATCTTCATATCAAACACGTGTGCAGATCCCACTAGAGCGACCCAAGTCACTTGCAGATGTTACCTGTTAGCTTTGCACCTGGCTCAGAAGAAAAAAAAAGTACTAATTGGCTTCAAGGCCGTCAGCCGCTGGGTTGCTAAGCCATCAGCATGGAAGGTTTGAAGCATGGAGCCGACACAAAGCATCTCACAACCTTGGAGTACGTGCTTCTCCTTGATGAACTCTTATACACAGCTCCAAATAGAAAGCCAATGTGATACAGTATCTTTCCCAGGGTGGATTTAAACAAATAGAAGATCTCACAGCCCCCTGCAAAGTGGAGTGAATATTTGAGCTTGGAAGGTGAAATGGGAAAATCAGAACTGTTTGAATTACGTATTGAAGTCTGAAAGAAAATGGGTAAGCTGGGTGTAGTGGTGATGTGCCCCTAAGGAAGGAAGGGCAGGGAGATTCTGAGTTCAAGGATGACCTAGGTCACACAGTGAGAAAGAAAACAGAAGGAGACAGCATCATGGAACAACAGCAGTCATTGAGGAACTGGGACCCGGCCATGCATAACCCCCTCATCATCCCTCTCCCCTCTCATTGGTCTGGCTCTCTCACTGGGAATAAACAGGAAGTGTGAGCCCAGCACAAAAGCGTATGCAAGACCTAGGGCTAGGGCACAGGACAACGGTCCCACTACCCTGACAAAAGCTGTGTCTGATGGATGTACGCAGGTGTCACTGGTACAGATGGGATAAAAGGTCAAACATAGGCAAGGACAAACTATACAGGCTTTTTAGGAGAAAGGTTTCACTGCTATTGTGGATTTATAACATTCAGACAGGCAAGATCAAAAGCTCTGCCTTGGGCTCAGCTGCCTCTGTAACAAGAAATGGTTGATGCTAGGACTGGGAGACACAAAACCTAAAGCCAAGAGTCAACTGCCAAACCTTTCACCATTTACTTCAGAAAGTCATAACCCTTGTCACTAACCCAAATGCTAAAATTCTTTTTAACTTTTTTGGTTGATCAATTTGTTCTTAGCAGTTCCCACTAGCACTGGTGAATGAGGCACCGAACCATTATCATGCATGACTAACTAGATGTCCATGTTTAAGGTGGGGACAGATCTGTCTGCCAGACTACCCTTTCCTCAGGATACTGTCAGCCCTGACTTCCATGATCTTATTACATACAAGTGACCTCCTGCCCTGCAGACACTAGAGACTTCACTCAGAGACCTAAGGGATAAAGTGGAACCAGCAGAGGGCATTTTTAAGTGTCACAGTAGGCCTGAGAATCTGCCATCTGGACATTCATGCTCTATTAAAAAATTAGTCCAAAAAGGAAATGGTAACACATTAAAATCACCTCCTTGAGTGTATACACATATATTCTGAGCAAGAAACTGAACAATTACATTAGCTCTATCTCTTCTCAGGTTTTTTCTGATTTTCCCTTCCATTAAATTTCTTACAAATTTCTTAACATCTCACATACCATATATATTATTGCATGGTTTCATATCATGGTAGTATGTTCACAATTATATATGTACAGAAAATGAATGCCCTATACATAAATCCCATCAGAGTCCAATAGTACATACTCACTGTGTGAGTCTGTTTTGTTATTAATTCAAAAGACTGCTCTGAAAAATACATTCCTCCTCTGACAGAACAAATTCAAGTTCCCATTTTATGGTAGATTGACCCTTGATTCTACACTAGCCCGATGCCACCAGTTCTCCTTCTGCTGTGGATTTGAACATAGATGATAACAGGTTGGCAGCCACAGCAACATGTGACCCTTCCTGGGCAAGTAGGGCAGTACATTATATTCTGTGCCAACTCAGTGCATATACCATTAAGATGTTATCACTAGGAAGTGGAGATGTGGCTTAACATCAGCCCTGAGCAAAAGAGCTTCAGGGTCAGTGTCCAGGTCCTGAATTCAAACCCTAGTATGACATTTATCCACATGTGCACACACACAAACATAGGGTATTAGGTGTGGTAGTGCCTGCATGAAATCCCAGCACTCAAGAGAGTGTGGTGGGAGGATTTTGAGTTTGAGGTCAGCTTGGACTATATAATGAGACCTGTCTCAGCTAATCAAAACAAAGCCAAGATATGTATACATGTGTGACTCATACATGAGACAAGGACTCATACATGAGACCTGAGGAGAGATGAAAGGGCAGAGGGGAGAAACAGACAATGCCTCTGTCTGGATTCTCCCCCTTTTTGGAAGTTGAACACTATGCTGGCCTTTCTCACCTTCTCTTCAGTGCAGGCTCCAGTGTGGGATTCAGTTGTACAGCCATCCTCAATAACATATTCTGGGGTGACAGTTGTGTGCACTCACTCCTATTACCAAGGCCCATGAGTAAAATTCTTTTAGGCCAACAATTCATAGAAGACAATTCATAGAAGAGCCCAGAAATAAGGAAACCAACCAAGGAACCAGATACTTCTCTATGGTATTCGCATTACAAGAAAGGTACAAAAATCGCTTTGAAGGGAATTGTTGGACTGATTTCTAGGTTTTCTCTCTTCCTTATTTTACTATGAAATGTAAACATTCACATTTCCAAAAAAAGGCCACATTTTTGTGATTTTTGTTTCCTGCAGTTGCCTCAAGGGACAAAGCAGTCAATAACTTGTCTTGAGGGACAAATAACGCATGAGGCATCTCATGAAATACAAGGAGGTGTAAAACAGAGAAAAGACTCATATTGTCCTTGAATAAAGAGCTCACAATGGAGATGAAATTATCTAACACACAAGCTATTCTTCAAGAATTCTACAGGAGAAAAATTGAGTATAAGTTCAATTTTGGCAAGTCAGATTTTATTTTAACTGTACCGGGAAAACTACATAGATTTTTATGTATCCTACAGTTTATAATTTTTAAATCAAAGCAAACATACCAGCAATTCATTTCACTTATTTATATTGTATCTACACTTTCACTTCTTGGCTTAAAGGGAAAACAGAATACCTGTTTATTAGGGAAAAAGCCCAAATAGGAATAGAACATATAGGAAAGTACAACATGAAAGAGTAGAAGGTAAATGAAATATCTAATACCAAAGAGCCCAAGATTGATGCATAATTCAGATCCAAGTGGAGTGCACCAGTAGACTATGCCTTGCAAATCTCCCTTCTCATCACAGAAACACATGTCACTAGATCTCATTCTACTCCAGAGGCAAAGAAACCACCAGGTAAAGGATTCTAAAGTCATCTCTTGATCAGCCATACTCACAGAACAACAGGCTAAAAGCAGTAACAGTCCAGGAATGGAGAAATGATAATACCAAAATCTGGTCTGGAATGCACCTGTATGTGATTTTCACAGAGCTCACAATTCTGGTATGAATTTTACTCCCAAGGAGTTAGAAACATACTCTGTTTCTTCCTGTACCAATTTTATTTATTTTTATTGTTATTATAAAGGTGATGTACAGAGGGATTACAGTTGCATATGTCAGGTAGAGTATGTTTCTTTTTGGACAGTTTCACCACTTCCCTCATGCTCTCCCATGTTTTTCCTTCTATCCCCACAAACAAATCATATGGTTCATTTAGAACATAGTATCCAGTGAGTACCCCTGCTGCATTTGTTCACACTTTGTCCCTTCATTTCTGTGCCCTCCCAAAGACAGATAAATGAACAAACAAGACAAAAAAGAAAACAAAAACAGCAACAAAGAAAAAGCCTTGCTTTTATACCAGTTTTATTAAAATACAAATAGGTATTTCTTTTTCTGTAATGGCAAATGGTTCAAGTAATGCTGAATTGGTAATACAATGGCTTTACATATAGAACCAAATCCAACTTTTCAAAAAGTCAAAGAATAAGGTTATATAAAAACAGGACTTGGAATCTGCTGGTTCCAAAACGGAAATACATTTGTGAAATGGAAGCATTCCATCTCTGCTTTGGAGAAAGGGCTATCATACAACATTTGGTTGGCTAAAGATGGACTGGTGAGTCTATACATATATTTCAAGCTATTTTTGCTTATGAAGACTCATCCAGTTCTTACCAAGACTGACTGAGCAGTCCTGTGGCTTTCATTCTTTTCCATATTCCCAACAAGGCTACGTTGAAGTTCAATTCTCGGTGAGCCCACTGTAAACAGCAATTCTTTAGGAGCCAAGATGACAGGTGGACATTCTCCTTTTTGTGATTACCACCTAAAAAGTTGCATCAATTCCACTAGACAATCATGGAATTGTGCAAATTTTGAGTTTGTGATAAAAGTACGGCATGGACAAATAATCTAGTCTACAATTAGTAATAATGCAAAACAATTTTTAATCTATTTTGTGTGTGGTGTTGGTGATTGCAAACTCACATCTTGTGCATTCTAGGCCAGGGCCTCTACTACTCAGTTAATCTCCAGGTAGACACAATTTCAACAAGTTCTTCTAAAGGCCAGGGGCTGGTAGCTCACACTTTTAATCCAAGCTTCTCAAGAGGCTAAGATCTGGAGTATCCAGGTTCGATGCTAGCCCAGGCAGAAAAGTTTGCTAGATTTCATGGCCAAAATAACAGGCAAAAAGACAGGCTGGAAGTGTGGACCAAGTGGTACAGCTCCAGTCTAGTAAGCACCAGGCCCTGAGTTCAAACCCCAGTACTATAAATAACAATAATGCCTGTAAAGTTACTTGTTTTTGATTGTTGAGAGTATATCTTTATATCTTGTTTCAGTTGTACTTTTTTTTTCCCCAGTCCTGGAGCTTGAACTCAGGGCCTGGGTACCGTCCCTGAGTTTCTTTTGCCGAATGCTAACATCCTACCAACTTGAGCCACAGCACCACTTCCTGCATTTTCTGTTTATGTGGTACTGAGGAATCAAACTCAGGGCTTCATGCATGCTAGGCAAGCACTCTTATCACTAAGCCACATTCCCAGCCCCTCAGTTGTACTCTTTAGCCATAGTTTCTTTCATTGGCTATATGGTGTGTCACTTGTCTTCTTGTTTTCACTGTTAACATATTGAACTATTTCTTCATTTCTTTCTCAGTCAGTGGCTCCCCTCTTATGAGCTCTCTTCTGAACCCTGCTCTAGATATTCTCCTTAAATGCATTCACCATGAATATTTCAATTAAATTCTCACCAGAGCTTCCTCTAGCCAAGTCACAGCTATCTACACTACCAAACTTTATGGCTATGTATACCCAGAGGAATGTCACATGTTTTCAGGCCAGAATTAGACATTAGCCTTTGCTTATGATGTACAAGACACTAGATCCTTCCATGAGGTTATATTCCATTTATGACCCAAGGTCAGAAGCATCAGAGAAGGAGCCAGAAGCCTTTAAGCCCCTTTCACTTGCTGCTTCCCATACACTGCATTAGTGCAATAAAACGGATAGGTAAGGACCTGTATTCAAATGCAACACTGTGGATCCTGTTCATACCACTCCAAAAGTTGCAATCTTAGAAAAGTTCCTAAACTCTGTGCCCCCCCCCTTTTTTTTTTTTTACAAAGGCACGTATATTCAAAAAGGTTCATAGTGTAGTCATCTATTTAGTTAGCTATGAAAATTAGGAGATAATGTACATAGAAAGTTTGGTCCAGCTATTCAACAAAAATGAGTTATTACTCAAGTATCAAGTTTATGAAAATTAACTGTGTAGTTTCTTGGCATTTAGAATATTATAACTTACCTAATATTTTTTTTGGGGGGGTCCGGTCGTGGGGCCTGAACTCTGGGCCTGGGCGCTGTCCCTCAGCTCTTCAGCTCAAGGCTAGCACTCTACCACTTGAGCCACAGCGCCACTTTCGGCTTTTTTCTTTTTTGCTTATGTGGTGCTGAGGAATGGAACCCAGGGCCTCATGCATGCAAGGCAAGCTCTCTACCACTGAGCCACCTTCCCAGCCCTTACCTAATATTAATAAATTAGTATTTCAACCTGTTGATTTAATTTTCCAGGAAGCATTTTCCCCTTAGAAATTGAGGTACTAATTTGAAATATAGGACCAACACGTAGCCTGAATGATTGTATTCTGCCCATTTGAAATTAAACTCCATGTAAATATTAGAGATTGCATATCTATATTTCTATATCTATAAAATGATCTGTTCAGACTCAAGATATTAGCTGGTGATGCCAGACATTTTTGCGTAGACCAGAGGAAGGGTTATTATGGCAGGAAGAGAAATGAACACTACATAATGAACTTGCATTTCAACTGAGCAGGGTTTTTTTTTGTTTAAGAGCTTTTTATAAATTCTTTTGCTCAGCAACAATGAAAAGAGGAAAGGAGCACTCAGTTGGGAACAATAGCTACTCAGCTCATAAAAATCATTAGAGGGAACATTTTCTTTGTCTACCATGCCTTAGCAATTTTGCTGGTAGGCAATGATCCAGATCACTTAGATTCCATCTATCAAAACTGGGTCCAGAGAACCTTCTCAACTTTTTGAGCTCATAAATTATGCTAACAAAATTTCTAATTTCCTAATGTATATAAAATTCTACTATAGATAAAAATTTGGTTCATAACTCACAAATGGTTTTTGACAAGAAGATGATACTGATCTTGTGTTAATAGGATTTGCTCTTTGAGTTGCTTTTCCATTAGAAGGAAGGAGGATATGGCTGAGTTTCCTTACTCTCCTCTGGTCCTCTTGTAGCTAGAGGCTCATGTTACAGAGCAGCAGCCAGGAAAGGGACAGTGCCTGGGGACACATGTGGTTTTCACTGTGTGAGATGAGGCAGCTGACCTGGATATTTAACTTCCTAGGAACTGCTGTCTCTGTAGCTCATCCTAAGCTGGCTGAGTCAGAGAAACGTCATATTTTTTACATTAAAGGCCTAGCTGATTCATTTCCTCCCACGAATGTCATCTAATTCTCTTAAGCTAGTTCCAAAATGTGTTTAAAGTCACTAAAAGTTTTTCTATGTTCAAGGTTACCCATGACAACCAAAATATTTCTGCACATAGAGTTTGTCATTTCTAATGGCTCTGCTGGATAACCAAGTAACAGAACCTTTCTTTCTGTGTGTGGCCAGTCCTGGGGCTTGAACTCAGGGCCTGGATACTGACCCTAAGCTTATTTTGTTCAAGGGTAGTGCTCTTCTACTTAAGCCATACCTCTACTTCTGGCATTTTTTTTTTTTTTAATTTAGTGGAGATAAGAGTCACACAGACTTTCCTCCACAAACTGTCTTTGAACTACGATTATCCTCAGATCTCAGCCTCCTGAGTAGCTAGGATTACAGGTGTGAGCCACTGGCACCCAGCTCTTTTATTTTCTCTGTAAAGTCACTGTTTTTAAAAGGCCTTTCCTGTATCCTCAGAATAAATTGTGAGAATACACAGAAACTGCAGTTTCAACAGAGCTAATTAAGCAGAATATGCAAGGATGGCAAATATGTAAAAGCAATCTTTCCCGAGGACAGGTAACCATTCAAATAAGCTTTTTATAGATAATAAGAAGGGTGGATACTTGGTCAGATTCCAATTTTATAACGATACTGCCATTTACAGAATTACTAAATTAATATCTGCCCAAAATAGTCCTGTCATCTGAAACTTTCTGAACTTATGCTTCAAGTACTTGTAGCTAAATTATACATGACTTATTTTTGCAGTACGAAGACTGAACCCAGGGCACTGTATGTGCTAAGCAAGCATTCTATCACTGAGATACATCCCCAGCCCTTCTGAAGGTTAAATTTGAGACAAGGTCTTGCTAAATCACCGGGCTAGCCTAAGCTTCCCATGACGGATTGCAGATGTGGACCCTATGCCCACCATGGCTAATTTTTTTTCTTAAATTTAGTATCTTAAGTGATTTGATTTGGCAATCATTTCCCTTTGTTAAACAGGCAGGCTCTGTAACTCTTAGGCCAGCTATATTATATATGCAAAAGTAATGCCCTAATAGGTTCTAGACCTACATAAACTTCCTATTTCTTGGATAGCTATTTCAGTGGCTACTAAGGCTGTTCCAGCAGCCCTGTGGAGAAGCCTATGCAGAGAGAAACTGAGCTTCCAGCCAACAACCAGTTGCACCACCTTGCAGACATATGTTGTGATTACCCCAGTCTCCGTGGGCGCTGAGGAGAATAAGGTTGAGATATCTCCTTCATGTTTTACCCAAACTATAGACTGAAGAGTACAAGAAACTTTAATCCAAGGTATGCTTAAAATAAACAGGGCAGTGAAAGAATAATTTATTTTCTGAACATCTGACTATATGACTAAATGGTTTTCACTTTCTTATTCCTTATAACACCTTATTAGGTAGGATTATTTTCTCTGTAAATGAGGGTTACAGACTTGCAAATTAAGTAACTGGCTAAGATCATATAATAGAAAGGTAGTATTTTTTGGTGTACGTTTTTGTACATTTCTGGGTTTTAACTCAGGACTTTATGCTTGCTAGGTTTTTACTAATTTTAAAAGTCATTTGTCCCATGAAGCCACCCAATGAGCTGAGCTTTACAATTTTTTTTTCTTCTTTTGAACTTGTACATATCATCTGAGCCTCCCCTAATAATAATCATTATTATATGATTTATCCTTTTTCTCTCTCTATAAATTCTTCAGGGTGACAGGATCCATGAGTAGTTCATACTTGTAACTCTCTGAGGACCCACTATAGAGCTTTACACATCATATGTGGTCAATAAATATTTGCAGAATAAATAATTTAATAAATATAAATCACAGGAAGACTATCATTAAATATATACTACTCAGATTTCTCCTAGCTTTTTTCAGTCTTTCCTCCTAGGGCTCATTTGGTAAATCTTTAATCATTTTAGTGGCTCTCTAAGTTCTCATGCTTTAACTATAGGGTCTCAAGGAGAGCAGAATTCTTTAACAAGTCCTAACCATTACTTTACAAATCACCACTTAGTAAATTATATTTCAAATATTTTCCCATGAGGTGGCAGCCACTGTTTGCTTTCAAATCATCTAAAGCACCTTAAATAGGCAGAACCTCAAATTCTTTAACAAGGGATAATTAGGGTACAAATATAAGCAGCAAGAAAATGTCTGCTCATCACCCACAAATCCTAGTTGCACTCATGATGGTCAGAATGAGTATGTGAGTCTGTGTGTGTAGATAGTGGGCAATTTGAGGACTAATAGTATCAAGGAATCTTTCAAAGTATTACTATCACACAGAAAATAAGGAAAAATATCAGCTATAAAACATACATGCTTCTTTGAAATTTAAAAAGCAAGGCAATTAATCTTTTATTGCTACTTATCTTAAAGATGGAGGAAAAGATTATAGTCAATATGTGAGTGGAAATTAACACCACGGTTTAGAAGTCCCACATTTCCCCCTTTGGTGTAATCCTGGAACATCAATCAATGTTTGGAGGTTGCTTCTAACAAGTCTTTGGCTTCATTTATTTTGGTTGCTAAGTATGGAGATCCACCTAAGAGGACAAAGAAAAATACATGGGTTAATGCCCTTCATTACTAACATCTTATTAAGTACTCGGTATAGGAAAAAAATATATAATTCTGGTTCTCCCACACATTTATCCTCTGACAAATAAGTCTATATAGTTGTTAGGAACCAAAGCACATAAATTTCTTTGAGTATTAGAGATTTCCAAACTGGGAAATCCAAACAATCCATCTAGGAAAGCAGTAAGAAACTTGATCAAGAATAATCTGAAAACCACTCAACATTCAACTTTGTCTGTTCTTTTTTAAAGACATGATCTCCAGCATAGGCTGGGCTCTCATAATCCTCCTGTCTCTATTCCCAAATGCTGGGATTATAGGTCTGATATATCACCACCTCTGGGGCGCCCAATCAGACATTTGACCACAGAGCTTCCTGATATGAGGTGGATAGTAAAGTAAACAAAGTAACAAGTTTTTGGTTTTTTTAGTCTATGACCTTTTTTTTAAGAACAAGGTATAATCAAATCTTTAATAGGAAGGTAAATCAATGCAAGGAGTCTCTGAAAGGCTTTTTTAAAAGTCTTGCAATTTCACAAAAAGAAATATATGTGTTTAAAAAGGCAATTATACAATAATATAATGTTACACTGATATAGATGAATTAATGAATATTAGTAAAAGAGGGATAGCAAAAATATCAGAGGAAATTCTCCATTCTCTGAAATGACCTTATAAGAATATTTATAGTGTCATTTTGGATTTAGTGTTCTAAAGGAAAATTAAGTCAGTTCTTTTTAAGAGTTCTTTGCAATGAATTCTTTCTACTGCAAACAGTAAGAGGAAAATTGAGGGGAATTTCAAATGCAGGATCATTATAAATCACAACCAGTATCTACTCCACATTCAAAAATACTAGCCCCAAACTGTCACATTAAAGCTAGTTAAACATCATATCCTTCTGTCTTCTGGCCCTAAATATTGTCATTGTTTGATGCTTACACTAACAATCATATTACAGGTCACCAGTCTCTTTGTGTTTGCTTTTATTTTATATTCTCTCTTTAAGTACAAACCATCTATAGCTACTGAAAAGCTCATAAGGGCTCAGTAACAGGCCAAAGAAACACAGAGCTAGAATTTTGTAAACTGTCCCAACCTTATTCAGACCTTTTATTGATATCATACAACCCATCTGATGAAGGAAGAGGAAAGCAGGAAAAACAGAAGAACCAACAGGGATTGTAGAAGAAAGAGCACTGATAGAGGAAGCTATATTTAGCTCTTTGCCCTTGAGGAAAACATTTGACATTTTCATTCAAGATCTGAATTATTATAAGCACTTAAGGTATGTATCAGTGTCCTTGAATACAAGATAAGAATTACAACAAAGCTCATAGCCCACATGGTTATAAAGTAAGTTAATTTCATGATTACCTCTTAAAATGACCTTGGAATAGGTCATGTTAATCCTGGATGCTGTTCATATTTTTAGAGTTATCAAGATGTTAGGCATTTTCTGTGTTGAACAAAATAATAAAATACTAATTGTACTCAAACATAAACTTAAATCGATGAATATGCATTCTGGGTATTTAAGTCATAGGCTATCTTATTCTTATTTACCATTTGGTGAAAGATCAAAGGCATGGAAGATTGAATCTTATTAAACATATTTATTGATGCACTATTAGAGGAAAAAAGGAGAAATTTATTCAGATTACTGCTGAATTTTTTTACCACTCATTCTCTTTAAGTCAAAAGGGTACTACATTTTCAATTTATGTACATGGTAGAGTTTGGATTGGCTGCCATAATTTCCAATCAATCTCCTAATACTTGGAAAAGTTTCTGAGACAAAAATTGAATTCCTATATTCCCTTCACTTATTTTTTATGCAAATTAGCTTCCATCAGTTAGAAGTACTCTTGTGAGTCTTGGCAGGCTGAGGTGAGGAGAAGACTTTCTTTTTGATTATTGATGCTAGCATGTAAAAGCGAAGCACAATGGTGTCAGAATGTGTGCTTCTCACACAGTTGTAGTGCTGGTCTATAAGGCAGAAGCTTCCCTGACTGCACAGTTCTGTAACTGTTGGCACTGCCACTCTTGCAGATCGAGTGTAGAATTTACTCCTTCAGGCCTTCCATCCATCTACTAACTGCATCCTTGCTTTAAAATGCTAGTTTGTGGAGATGAATCCTGACAGTACAATAGTGGATGAGTACCCTGTACTTACTGGAAACAATATGCTCTTGTCTTTTTGAGCCCCTTTTTGTTTTCTGGAGATGTCCACTGAATTCCACTTACTTTGAATACTCAACTTTGTTCTAAGTATTTTTGTACAACTGTGCTTCTACCCTACAGCGCCAGAATTCTGTTTCTTGCTACCTTGAGTTATTATTTATAGGACATACCCTTCTACTGACATCAATCATGAGAGGTGAATAAAATACAAAGAGCAGTATGATAACACTGGCTACCTAGTCTTTCAGATTTTCTAGCCGAGATCCTGGAGATAAGGGAAGTACATGTGTGAACCCAACATTCTGAACTGCATTTTCTCCTATGGAAATTATACACCAAATAGTATATATTACACAATTCCACTTTCATGAAACTCTAGAAAAGACACATTTAATCTGTAGTGATACAAAGCAGAGGCAATGATTGCCAAACTGTGAAAAGGGATCTGCAGGGAAGAACCTTTTGGGAATGGTTGGAAATGGTTATATCTTACATTAGTGGCCACAAGGATGCATCAGAATTCATCTAACTCTACATTTAAATGGATGTATTTTATTCTATGTAAATGATCACATTATAAAAAATTAAACTACCTGTTGGTTAAAGACTGTTTTTAAGTAATGAAAAATATACACAAATTTAAAAATGATGGCATTGCTATACAAATTATAAGATGAGAAACAGTTTGGGAAAGTGCAAATAGTAAGTATTTCACAGTAGTTCACAGTCAGTCCACTGGTAAGACAAGCAAATATAAATTTGAATATACCTAATAACTTAGCCTCACAACTTATGAAGAAAACAATGAAAGAATCAAAAGGGAAAAAAAACCATACACATCCACACAGTGGGAGAATTTAATATGCTTTTCTCAGTAATTTATTGAACAATTTAAGAGAAAAACAGGAAAAACAAAAAATTAAATAACATGAGCAGCCTCGATTGTAATTGACACTACATTAAACATTAAACCTTGCAAGTGCTAAATATACCTTCTCTTAAACTTCATATAGAATACTCACTGAAACTGACCAACTAGTAGGACTATAAATCAAGTCTCAACAAATTTCAGTGATTAAAATCATAATAAGCAATGCTACTTGAAGTATGTTCCATGGACTAATGCTAGCATATGATGGTCAATGGATTATAGTCAGGTACATTAAGAAATTCAGTGTTTAGAAAATATTGTAGCTACTTGAGATAGTGGTATTTTCCTGCATAATCTAATATATATTGGTGCTTATATATACATATGTACATATGTATGTATATATACACACATATATATATATTACATATATATATATATATATATATGTAATGCAACTTAAAAAAGCTTTTAGTCCACCAAAGATTAAGGAAAAAAAATACAAGCCTTCTATCACAAAGATATTAAACAGTGTTACAGATCACATTGTAGAATTATGCTAGAAATCACTAACAGACACAACTAGGGAAAACTCAGTGTTGGTCAACATCCTTCTTAATAGTTACTTTATTAAGGAAGATTTCACAAAAGAAATTATTTTTCAATAGAATCAACAAAGCAAAAATTACTTTCTTAAAAAACTAACTTCATGTCAAACTGCCAAAAAATCTAAGTGAATGACGAATCTCAGAAAACGTACAATCTGTGAAAACCAATACAAGAAATGGAAACTTAAAAAGCACTGTATCTATTACAAAATTGAATATTTAACCAAAAACCTCCCCACAAATAAAAATCCTGGATAGATTTTATTGATGAATAAGGAAAAAAAATAGGAAGAAAGGAAACCAAACTTCTATCTCTTGTTAATATAGATGAAAAAATGAATAAAATGTTCATGCATCTAATCAGACTTCTTATGACCAAGTAAAGTTTATATTAGAAATAAGAGATTTATTGGGTTTTTAACATTTAAATATAAATCAATGTGAATCATTAACAGATATTTTATGTTATTTCAATAAATATGGAAAATTCAAAACACATTCATAGTAAAGAAAACTTTGAATTTTTTCAGATTAAAGAAGATACAGTAAATAACACCCTAGTAGTAAAATGTTGAAAGATACCTACTTATCACTATATTAGAGGTGCTAGCAATTGTAATAAGTGTTTCCTCCCAACCTAATACAAAAGAAATACGAAATAGAAAGAAATGGTTCTTTATAAATAACATGTCTTAGTAAGTAGATACAAAAGAATCTGAATACAGAATCATAGAATCCTTAAAGAAATGAAGAAGTTGCTGGATACAATATATTTTAAACCAATATTTCTATGTCACAGCAAGACATTACTATACAACAATAATTCATAAATATCACAATTAATGATTGCATTTTAATACCTAGAGGCTTGTGGTATAGTGCAGTAGGGCACCTGGTAAGCATGTACAAGGCCCACCTAACACCACTGAACAAAATAAAAATAAAGCCATTTTATTTTGTGTCCCTTTATGTGTATATATACAAACTGAGAACTCTTTTAAAATAAATAATGGTATATTTTTTCCTCCAGAGTGATTCAAAGATTTTTCTTTTTTTCTTCCTTTTCTTCCCTTTTTTTTCCTTTCCCCTTTTTTTCTTTCAAAAGAACTGTGCACACATTTTAATCTCTCTTGGCTCATATTTTTAAATATTCAAGAGAATATATTTATGTGAGAATAACATACATTGTCTGAAGCATAATGAAGAAATAGAGTATGGATGCCATGAGAAGCCTCTACAACAAGCATTCACCTAGAGTGGTTTGTTCTGTGCTCCCAGGAACTTTTAATAGCTCTGAGACATACAATAGATAGAGCAGAATTAAGGGAACTACCACTATGTTGGGTAGCTGTGGCGCATGCCTGTAGTTATCTGGGAGGACTGTGGTTCACTGGGCTAGAAGAAAGGCATTATCCCAAATATAACCAGTAAAAAAGAAAACAAAAACAAAAACTGGTCTAGAGGAACAGCTTAACAATATTGTGCCAGCCTCGCAGGGATAAAAATTAAATAATAACAAAATAATTATAACTAGAACCATCTTTCTGATAAAAGTCAAATATTCATTGTTTAATATTTTTCAGCAAAAACAATTCTGCCCTCACCAAGGCACAGGGGATTTCATGCACATATCATGCTACAATG
This sequence comes from Dipodomys merriami, assembly GCF_024711535.1. NCBI lineage: Eukaryota > Metazoa > Chordata > Mammalia > Rodentia > Heteromyidae > Dipodomys > Dipodomys merriami. The sequence goes on from NW_027206103.1 coordinate 746,500, forward strand.
TGAATATCTGATACTGCACAGATCATATTCCTCAATGTAACCTGTTTTCTTGTTCTTTACTCAGTGCTTAAGCCAAAAACCTGAGCTATCTTTCTTCACCTTTTCTTGCCCATGATTTGCTAGTTTCTTTGGCTTTCCCCTTCAAAGTGTGTTCTGAATTAAACTATTTCTTACCTCCTCTACTGTAAACAACCCTAGTCCAAACGAGCATCATTCTCTCTTGGATTACTACAATTTTCTCTACTAAATCTTTGCTTCTACTCATGACTCCCTATTTTCTCCATAGCTGCTAAAGTAGCCTTCCAATATCATAAATCAAGTAGTAACATTCCCTTAATGCTTAAAAATAAAGTCCTGAGGTCCTAGTATGCCTTGCAAACCACTTGATTCAAACTTCCTTTCCAGTCATATTTTCTTCCACTCTCCCCTTTCCTTGCTGTGCTCCAGCTGACCTCCTTATAATTCCAGAAGCAAAGTGTTCTCATTTCAGGAACTATATACTAGGTGTTTCTTCTCCTTGATCTACTCTTTCCCCAGTTCTGCACAACATACTCTGCTCAGGTTTTCAACACGCTATGTAGTACGTCTAAGATGGCGGTAAGTGAAACCACAACTGCCCTCCCTCCAGTTGTTCTGCTTTATTCTTTATTTTTTGGTGAATAACTTATTACTGCAGCATCGTAGGATATTTTCTGTGTCTATTTTCTACATAAGAAGCTACCCAAAAATAATGAAAAAAAGCAATGGTTAAAAGAGAATTCTCACTATTTGTGGATTAGCTGGGTGGTGATTTTAAACTGTATGGCTTCACTAGGATCTTAGCTTTCTCCTTTGCAAGGTCTCTCTGTATCTCTGTCTGTCTGTCTGTCTGTCTCTCTCTCTCTCTGATTTTTCACTCTTCAAGAGCCTGGTGTTCTTTAAACGTTGGCCTTGAGGTTCTAACAGGGTAATAGCTGAGACTGCAATATTTCTTGAGGCCTAGGGTCAAAACTCATACAATAATAATTTTTTAAAAAAACCTCTTGCTTCCATTTCTTGGAGTCCATTTTGATAAGCATCATTTTATATGGTCATATCCACATCACTATTGAGCAACCATTGTGATGCTCCGCTAAGAATATCCTAGACATACTCTAGTTATTACAAATGAGGGGAATCATGTTTCTCTTAATATAATTTTTTCCAAGTATTTCCATCTCCTTATGAATTGGGCAATGTAAAATGATTCTTATAGAAATGAATTCCAAGAAATGGAAAGAAGAGGGTGTTTTGTTGTTGTTGTTGTTTTTACTGTACTGTTTGCATTTATTTCTTTCTCCCTCTACCCACCCCTTTTGTTTTACTCCCTGTTGTTGCTGTTTTGAAGTTTATCTGATTTGGGGAAAGGAAGGGGACTTACAGAAACAGTGGGACAAAAGGTGCCAAACCAACAGTAATACTCACTAGACACTTTGTTGGGGAGAGGCAAAGTAGGAAAAAATGAGGGGGGTAACACTGTTCAAAAAGAAATATACTCATTACCTTACTTATGTAACTGTAACTCCTCTGTACATCACCTTCACAATACATTTTTTTAAACACTTAACATCAACCACCAACGAGAAATATACGCATTACCTTACTTATGTAACTGTGACTCCTCTGAACATCACCTTCACAATACATTTTTTTAAAACATTTTTTTAACAACATCAACCACCACCATACAATGCTGTAGCCCATGCAGGCCTGGGCAAAACTGCAGGACACACCACCACAACTAAACTCACAACCAGCTGCTCAAGTGGTAAACAGTCTACCCTAGCAAGCATTAGGTCCTGAGTTCAAGGCCTAGCTCTACTGGCCCTGGTTCAGCATGCAGCATTGATTATATTAGTGTATCTCAAATTATAGTGAAGAAGTATTTTGTTTTAAATTCCCAATCTGTAGTGGATCCACACTCATGCTTTTCCTCCCTCCTTCCCTCTCTTCCTTTTTCTTCTCTCCCTCCACTCCCTTTTCTTTCCCTTTTTGTTTTGTGTTGTTAGTTATTAAATATATACCGTCATGATTGCTAATTATGCAATTATGTATCACTAAGCCTTACCCTCCTGCATTCATATAATGCAAAATTAGCATATATTTGGATGTCACAGCAATATTAAATTGTAACATAGGATTCTATGAGCTGTGAGTAGTAGTATGCACCTGTCATCTCAGTTATATGGGAGACATTAGTAAGAGAATCACAGTCTAGGTTGGTCTTGGCAAAAATATGAGATCCTATCTTAAAAAACAGGTAAGGCAAAAAAGGTCTAGGGACATGGCTCAAATGGTAGTACATCTGCCTAACAACCCGAAAGACCTAAGTGCAAGTGCCAGTACTGCCCCACCTCAAACTTTCTGCCTGTGTATCTTTTATTTGTTTTTGACTTGTTGCACACAGGTCTACTTCACTTTAAGAAGCACCAAGTTACATAGACATTCTAAAGTTCCACAATTTTTTCAAGTTTAGCCTTTCCTTCTCCAATATGGTGTTCACTGGATATTTTTCAGCAACTTAACAAAAGTGGCAATCTATAATGATTAAATCAAGGATGTGAGATATTTACTGCATTAATCTTTTACTACATTAAAATGGCAAAATTCACTTTTTACCAAAACACATCTGAATGCTCATTTACAACTAGTTACAAAAAATTTATTTTCAGCCATATTTCACACTTAATTTTCTGGTGTCACTTTCTTTGCACAACCTGATAATGAAATGTGTAACAAATTATAGTTGATCACACATACAGTTCCAAATTTATCCTACCAGCTGGTTGCAAAACCAACAGAAAAGTTACTTTGGAGTGAGGTAAGAAAACATATTCATAAATTGCAGGCACTGATAGAAGACTGAAGTATTTGAAACTGCCTGTATACCCAGTAGTAACCTAGTCCGAAAAAGTGGTAAAGAAATTATAAAAGGTGAGGAGGGGGCAAAATTAAGTTCGCCAGTCCTATGATTTCCCAAACAATCTTGTCTTCCCCTCGTAAGGCCAATGAGGCATTTTGGCTTAAAATCTGTTATCTTCTTCCCATTGAAATAAAACAAGCTTTCTTCTCACGAGAAACTTTTTAGATATTTGAACTATTATAATTCCAACTGTATCACATACAATGGCTCTAGTATTCCTTAGCTCACTATACTTCTATTATGCAAGAATTCTTGACTGGATGGGTTTTAAGAAGTTAAAAAATCCTCTGAAACTTGAAATGTTTTAAACTTGGATGAATGATAAAAAAATGAAAAAAATGTCCAGTGTCAATTTTTTTAATGCTGCTGATACTGAGGCTTAGTCACAGAGCCTGGTGCCCTTACTTGGCTTCTTTCACTGAAAGCTGGCACAGCTTCCTTTCCAGCTTTTTGCTGGTTACTTAGAGATTAGATTCTCACTGACTTTTATGTATCAGCCAGTTTTAAACTACCATTACCATACCTCAACCTCCTAAGTAGCTAGGTGTGAGACATTTGGTGCCTAGCTTCAATACATTCTTTTCAAAAAATATATAATTTTGTTATTATTAAAGTTTTCTACAAAGGGATTACCATTTCATTAGTCAGGTAATAAGTACAATTCTTTTTGGCCAATGTCATCCCTTCCTTTATTTTTTCCCAGTCTTCAGTACATTTTCTTAAAAATTATTTTATTGTAAAGATGCTGTATAGAGGGATTCGTTACATAAGTAAGGTAGTGCATTGTAGAGCATTGTTACCTAGTCCTTTGTTTTTCTCTTACTATCCCCCTACACCCCCCATCCCCCACCAAGTTGTAAAGTTAATTTCTAACATAGTGTCTTGTGAGTATCACTGTTGCAATGGGTCATCCTGTGTTCTTGTTTCAGCATTTTGTTATTCAGCTTCCCTCCCCAAATTAGACAAATGTATATACAAGGTACCAAAAACAAATACAATAATAACAGGGGATATACCATAGAGGGAAGAACATACAAAAGAAAACCACACAGTACATTAAAAACAACAACAAAGAAAAACTGATTGTGTCCACAGTACATTCTTTTTTTTTTTTTTTTTTTTTTTTTTGGCAGTCGTGGGGCTTGAACTCTGGGCTTGGGCGCTGTCCCTGTGCTCTTCAGCTCAAGGTGAGTTCTCTACCACTTGAGCCACAGCACCACTTCCGGTTTTCTAGTGGTTTATTGGAGATAAGAGTCTCACAGACTTTCCTGCCTGGGCTGGCTTTGAACCTCGATCCTAGATCTCAGCCTCCTGAGTAGCTAGGATTACAGGCTTAAGCCACCGGCGCCCCACTCCACAGTACATTCTTAAAGGGACAATAATCTGAAAAGTTGACAATATCCTTAAAAGGTTAAAAGTGTGATCTATATAGGACAGATTCTTAAATAATTCCACATGAGTAAGATTAATTGAACAAAAATGATGATTCTATTAAGTCCCATAAACAAAAATGACCCTAGAAATCCTTTTACTTTATAGATGATAAAAGTTGACATTTGGAGAGGTTAAGAAAATGTTTACCCAGCTACCTACACATAAATGGGAAGTACAAGCATGCTAGAATCTACAATCCCACCTCTCATCAATTTAGTATCTCAGATTAAATCAAATCACTCTTTAGAGACTACTAACTTGTAAATACCATTTTCTTGTTTATGAAAGGTATCTAAACTAGATACTCTCTTAGATATGTTTTAGAACTTTTGTCTGCCAGCAGACAAAAATCAACAACTTGTCAATCATCTGAAAGACATGAGTGCTTGATTCTACTTCAATCAATCAGAGCCAAGGGCATTCACTTGACCTGAAGAAATCCAGAGAATGTTTAAGAGACAGAGTGCTGCAAGGAGGCACTTAAAAACATTTCTTTCTCAACCAATTACCCTGAGAGCACACAATAAAAAGTAAATTAGTTGAGTGGATCTTTCAGTAACTATTGAAGCTGTTTAGAAATTTGAGGCAAAACCTCTTTTCAAAGTTTATTCTCTTGTTTATTCATACTAAAGAACAGCAAGTGCAAAACCCAACCAACAGAGATGATGTTCAGTAAAAAGAATTTTTATAGTAAGCAATTAAGTTGCAAAAGCTGAAAACTAATGCCTTATTTTGGTGTAAGGATGAATAGGAATCCAAATTTTGTTTTTAATTTTTCTCAAAATAATTACAAAACTCAGTCAGTAAATAAAAATCTATGAAATCCTTTACTTTCCTCCCTCCTTTGACTTCTAAAATACAGTGCAACTTTCTGCCATCTGCTATTTTAAAGCAGAAACGGTAATGAACATATGGGCTTTCTCTATCAAGCAGCTGTAGTGTATTTAAAGTTATAATAATTGTCTTTCTGTAAGATAAATTTACATTAAAAACCTGGCCAGTTAAAAACAAATGCCTCAGTCTCAGAGCCTTCCAGAATGAAACAAAAAAAAAATTAGAATAATCTATGACATATTACATTCAGAGATGTAGAGGAAATCCTTTAAATCTTATGCTTTTCTGTGTAAAATTAGATACATAAATGCATGATGCCCCAAGCAGTTATTCCACCCAAAATCCCAAAACTCATGTTTTCTTTGTTGATCAAATGGTAGGAGCATCAGATTGGTTTAGGTACTTACCTATTACAGCCAGTAACTGAGTACTTGAGAGTAGAAAAATCTACTTCCGTGAGTCCCTGAACTCCAAACTATTTCTGAGGAAGATTTCAAGCCATGTGACACATAAACATCTATATCTACTACCATTTATGATGAGTTTAAGTAAATTGAAAGGAATTCACAGCATATGTCTACTAACCTTTATCTGGGTGATTCAAAATCATGATTCTCCTGTGAGCTGCTCTAATCTTAGCCTTGTCAGCAGATGGGCTGTAAAAAGAAATTAATAGGGCTGAGAATGTGGCTTAGTGGTAGAGTGCTTGCCTTGCATGCATGAAACCCTGGGTTTGATTCCTTGGTACCACATAAACAGAAAAAGCAGGAAGTAGTGTTATGGCTCAAGTGGTAGAGCACTATCCTTGAGCCAAAGAAGCTCAGGGACAATGGCCAGGCCCTGAGTTCAAAGCCCCAAGACTAGCAAAAAACTTTTTAAAAAATTTAAAAAAAGAAATTAATAAACAGAGCCAAATACAGATTATAAATTAATGATTTATATGGGCTTTAAGAAATTAAAAACTAATGAGAATTTCACCATCTTGTGGACAAATATAAAATTACAGCTTTTCATTAATTCCACTATCAAAATAAACATGATTAAATGCTGTATTATATGTGTGCGTGTATGTGCACGTGTGTGTGTGTGTGTGTGTGTGTGCATGTATGTGTGTGTGTGTGTGTGTTTCAGTCTTTGTAATATCAGCCCCAATTCTCAGTTAAAAAAATAAAACACAGGATCTGGGTGTTAGTCACATATGCTTGTTGTAATCCTACTTTAGGAGGCTGAAATCTGAGGACTGCAGTTCAAATTTAGCACAGGTAAAAGAAGTCCACAAGACTCTTATCTCCAATTCATCAACAAAAAGCCAGAATTGGCAATGTGGCTCAAGTGGTAGAGTACCAGCCTTGATGAAAAAGCCAAAGGAGAGTGTAAAGTTCAAACCCGTGGTACAGGCACCATAATAAAATAATAAAATGAACATATACTTACAGGCTGTAAGTTTGAAAGCTTACACTTGTAAGTTATTTTGAAAGAAGAAAACTTATGTTGTGTAGCATATAAGCATCTGGATTCCAGAGCTAGACTGCTGGATTTTATTTTTAAATATATTGTTATTGTAGAGGTGATATTCAGAGGAGTTATAGTTACATGAGTCAGGTAGTGAATGAGTACAATTCTTTTGAAACTATGTCTCCCTTCCCTTGCCTTCTTCTAGTTTTTCCCTCCAGTCCCCACCCACAAGTCGAACAGTTCATTTTCCACAGTGTCTAGTGAGTACCCCTGTTTTGTTTACTCTTTGTTCTACCATTTCTGTGCTCCCCTTTACCCTCCCAAAGACTAACAGACAAAAGGAAAAAACAGCAACAAAAAATCCTCTACTTTTACCATAACCAAGATATGGAATCAACCAGATGCCCCTCAGTGGACTGATGCATTTTAAATCCCAGTATTGCTATCTGGTATTAGATAACCTTGGTCAAATCTTTTACCTCTTTGTGTTCAGTTTCTTCATGAAATAGGCTAGTAACAATATTCCTCATGCAATGAGGAATGAGAAATGAATGAATGCCTGCAAAGTGTTAGCATGGTGCCTGGCATGTAGCATGTTCCATAACAGCTCACTTTTATTGCCTCTCAACAGGGGATCTCAAAATTCTTTAGATCTCACAGTTTATTTAGCTTTGTGAGAAACCTGTGGGGAAAATGTTGGCTGTTACACTGTAAACAAAAATTAACCGAGAAAGTAAAATAAACCTAAAATTATTAAGGAAAACCTACTTTCTCCAAGATTGGAAACATTTCTCATTAGTACATTTTCTGACTATGTAAAAAAAAAAAATCAGAACAAAACCCTTTTATTGCTCCTACGCTACTAACCTTTCCTGGGTCTCAAGTATGGATAACAATAGCTGACTTAAAGTATAGGTAGTCAGTGTGAAGCTCAACATAATACAATTTGCATGGACAAACCACTGTTACTACTAAATGTAGCATGCACATGTAGTTGTTGAGATCCAGGTTCAAATCTTAATTCTTCAGCTATACAACTTGTTTTTGCTTATTTCGACACTGATATATCTTGATCTCAAATGTAACATTTACATAATAAAGCTTATTTCCCAGGATCATTTTAAAGAATTAGATAATATAGTTAAATATATTAGTGTGATCTGGCATATAACTAGAGCTAGTAACAGTTGTGTTATGGATAAAATGAATACTTATGAAAACCTTGTATGTCCTATGTGTAGGGACTGGGTGTAAGAAACTTAGTTAACATTTCATAAGTGACTCAGAAGCAATGTCACAACTATCATTTCAATGTAAAGACACTCAAAGTCTACTTGCCTTTGTAGCCTAGAATGCTATGTTTAAGACCTTCTGTCTTTTTGTATAGAACCTCCCGGCTTCTGTAAATTGTCAGTACTTGATTTTGGTAGTGTTTTAGTCTCTAGTTGCCACCTCTAAATTTCTAAAATAAATAACAGATTACCAAGATTGTTACAATGAAGCAGAAAAGGACTGGCAGAGTGATGCTTGATTGGAATCCCAGCATTCAGGAGAGTAAAACTATAAGAACTCAATTTCAAGGCCAATTTATTTTGTTGTAGCAAGAATCTTCCAAAAGAACAATTTGAAAAAGAGCAGCATTCAAAAAAATTGGGCGGGGATTATTAATTATGCACTATTTGGTGCATATTAATTGTACATTGTAGGGTTTCAGTATATATGCATATAGTAGAATTTATCATGTTCACTTCCTATTACTTTCATATATATCCAAAAATGTACTATTAATAGATAAGCACATAAAATACTCCATGAATAAACTGAACAAGTCTTCAGACACACTTTAAAATATTTCTTTTAGCCATTTGTTGATGTCTTGTGGGGCCATTTTAAGCTTTCTTTTTGGTATGAAGGAGCCCCCAGATAGACACTTATTACAGACAACTGAATTCTGATAAACTATTAGACATTGTGCAATGACTATGAATGTTATATTTCTTAAGAATGAAAAACATTAATTTGAAATTTTCTAGTATAATTTAGTTGACAATTGCAATTGTCTTTATGGTGCTCTCTAGCACTTTCTTTTACAAATTATGTGTTCTAGTTGCTGTACATATTTGATGTATTTCCTTAGAGAGCAGAAATTACAAGTTGTATCTTAAAATAGTACCTAGGATTGTATATGTAATGGACGTTTAATGTATTTTCTAATACTCTCCAAAAGGAAGTTAACTGTAAAAAGATAAATTTCTTGTCAATTTCTTGTAATCCTAGTTACTCAGGAGTCAGATCTGAGGATCCTGGTTTGAAGCGAGCCTGGGTGGAAAAGTCCCTGTGAGACTCTGTATCTCCAATTAACCACTCAAAAACCAGAAGTGGTGGTACACTCAAAGTGGTACAGTGTTAACAGTGCTCAGGCCCAGAGTTCAAGCCCCACAACTGGCAAAAAAAAAAGGATAAATTTCTTGAAAGGATATAGGCACTATCTGACTAAGTAAAAACTAACATCAAGCAAGTCTAATATGTTATAAAAATTATGAAGTTAAAAAAAGGAGAGAATGTTAAAAACCATATTTTATAAAAGCTCATCACTAGATGATGGAGATATAAATTCAGGAAAATAAAAATTTCCTTGGTGTACTTTTTTGAGGATATTTAGAATATTGCTCTTATCTGGATATTATGTTTTAATTGTGCACATAAAAGAAAATCTGAAAATCACTTCAGTTAAAATCCTTGAAAATCAATTACATTGTCTATAAAAGAAAAGCAATACACATAGTTTATTACATAAAACTCCACAAAGTATTAGGTACATTGAAGTCTGCCAACCACCAAACAAGATTATAAAGTTATAAACAAACAAATATCAGGAAGGAAGTTGTTGCAAAAGTATTTTAGTTCTAAACATTCTGCATTTACCACAAGTACAGAGTCCTAGTTTTGAGGAAAAAGGGAAGTATTGCCTGCAGAGTTTATTACCACTTTGTAACTAACTGCTATATTTATAAGTTTCTAAAGTCTTACTACTTTTTAATACATTTGTTTGCTGCTGTGAAGTTTAAAGATGAGAGACATCAAGCATTTAAACTTAGTGTAAGAATTAAATGTATCTGCAATTTATGTCCAATATACAATTCTACCATCAAGTTGAAAAAGTAACTTTAGAGGTCATGTTACCTAATGAGAGATTTCAAACTGTGAAACTGTGATCCCCTGAATACATCTAGCTGGCAACTAGGGAGTGGAATGTGGGGGGTCAGTTGCACACCCCAACTCCATAGATAATGGAGCCATTTAGGGGTTTTGAGTGTGTTTCAAACATTTTATGAACCATTGGGATTTGAATAATGCTTGGTTTAGAGGAAGTAGCATGGACAATTTTTTTAAGAGTGTAAACAAAGCTCAACTCCATTTTGCCTTCTCCTACTTGTTACAGTCTACATAGTTTACAGTCAGTGATCACAGAAAATAAAACCATAGCAACTTATTCACATCTTGAAGTACCTTGACATAATCAACACCACCTGATCCAGAAAAAAAGACTAGAGGAAAGCAGGTAAATTTAATATGCTAAGGGAAAACATTTAGTTTTGCATTCATGGTAGAGATAGGAAGAGAAAGGCCTATTTTTTTTCAATTTGTTTTTATTGTGAAGGTGACGTATAGGGGAGTTAGTTATATAGGTCAGGTAATGAGTACATTTCTTTTTGAACAATGTCACCTCTTCCTTCCTTTTCTCCTAATTTTTTCCCTCTCGAGACCCCTCCCTCCAAATTGTATAGCTCATTTTCAACATATTATCTTCTTGAACCCCCTGAACCCCCTCCCTCCAAATTATATAGTTCATTTTCAACATACTAGCTAGTATGAGTATCATTGCCAAATTAGTTCGCCCTTTGTCCCATTATTTCTGTGATTCCCCTAACCCTCCCCCAAGCAGATAAACTTACATACAAGACAAAAAGTACAGAAATCAATAACAATGACAAAAGGGAAAAACAAAAAACAAAACAAAAAGCACAAAAAGTAAAATTTTTAAAAATCTACTGTTTTCCATTTCTTGGAGTTCATTTTGATAAACATTATTTTATATGATCATACACAAATAGCTATTGAGCCTCTGTGATCCTCTCCTAAGACTATCCTCTTTTGATCTCACTGTCTGAATGTTTAGAGTCCCGTTTAATTTGTCATGTCCAAGTGTAATTTTTGTCTCTTACCATTCATTGTGTTTACTTGTAGACTTATAGGCAGTCTATTTACTACAAATAAGGGAAAGCCTGAATCATGTGTTTCTTTGGGTCTGGCTTACTTCACTTAATACTATTTTTACCAAGTGAAAAGCCCATATTTAATATGGTAGACACTTATAAAAAGATATCATTATGTGCTGGGAAGGTGGCTCAGTGGTAGAGTGCTTGCCTTGCATGCATGAGGCCCTGGGTTCAATTCCTCAGTACTACTTAAGCAGAAAAAGCCAGAAGTAGCACTGTGGCTCAAGTGGTAGAGCACTAGTCTTGAGCTGAAGAGCTCGGGGACAGCACCCAGGCCCAGAGTTCAGGCCCCACAACAACAACAACAACAAAAAGAATGATGAATAAAAATATTTTTTTAAAAAGATATCATTATATCATTCTTTTATATTTTTATGTTTATTTTTTAACTAAGGACCTTGTGCTTGGTTGGCTGGCACTCTACTAACTGAGCCATGCCTCCACCCTAGCCTTTCTTGACTAGTTTATTTTGAAGATGGAGTCTCATGAACTTTTTTGACCCAGCTGACTTCAAACCACAATCCTCTATACTTCAGCCTTCTATCTAGGATTATAGGCATAAACTTGCACCTGGCTCAATGTATCATTCTTTTAGCCTTTTAACAAAACGTTAATTCAAATTCAAAAAATGAATAAAATGAAGTGCAGAAAAGCTACAATTAACTTGACTAATATCCATTGAAATGGATGATTTTAAGTAGTGATTCTAAATAGCAGAATCTAGGTAAAGACTTATTTTATTAAATTGATATTTACTGAGTATTTACTAAGTGCCATGTTGTTGTTCAGTGTTTTATATGTATGTATAATCTTCATAATAACTTTATGTAGGAGTAACTAATATTATCTCCCACTTAGAAAAAGTGAAACAGAGATCATGAATTTAGTAGTGGTATCAACGTTATTTTTCCCAGACACAAGAACCCTTTCTCTTTCTCTTTGTTTAAAGTCAATAAATTTTTATTTAATCATTTTCACATGTTGTGATTCCTTCTCTGTTCATCAGAATGAAGTTCAAGATTTCTCTTGAAATCTAAGACAGTCCCTTTTGAAAGAAACAACTCAAGCCACACCATTGCTCTGAGGATTGATTGCTATGTCCAATTGACCAAGAAAAAAGAAAAAAAAAAAACTCCAGTGGGAAAGCACCAGGTCTGGAGTTTAATCTCTAGTACCAGCACACACAAAGACAACTGATCAGCTCTGCCACAAATATTTTATCCGGGCTTCTTTTATCACTATTGGAAATACTGATAGAAATACTGATGACAACTTCAAAGTCCCACAGCTAAAACCTTTTAAATGTCATTCCTCAAGCAAATTATCTGTGGGATCTTAGAAAGATGAATTACAGAAAGCTCTTAAAATGAATAAAATCTAGACTTTTGTTCCTTACTAATAATACTGATTGAATACATTTCTTTTGTTGTATCTTTTGACCCATGAGCTTGAGATGTTACAGGTCTCACTGTCACCACTGCAGCACATTT